>NW_020955612.1:813796-874814 GCF_003031625.1 Empidonax traillii | reverse complement strand
GCCAGAAACCTGCACCCCGACCGGCTTGATCCCACAACTAGGGCTGGGACTGCTGGCCAAGGACCCCCCACATTGCCCCATCCGCCTGCGCTGGTGCTCCCCAACCCCTGTTTCGCAGCCCGGCTCTCCTTTCAGCACGGCGACCTTAACAACCAGCCAAAACAACGGCGGCTGTGCGGACGAGGAACATGGATACACATGCCTCCCTCCAGACCAGCCAGCAGTTGATCCCACGGCATCTGAGAGCTGCCGATAGGAAGGGGTCGCGTTCCAGGCCTCCTCCTAAATCACTTTTTCAGCCCGGTTTGCAGAGGTGCATCCCCACTGCTTCTCTGCTTGGGCTCTATCTTGCTTTCCCAGGCAGCATCCACGGAAAACTGGACCTGAAGGCACCAGGTGGAGAAGCTAGAGGTGATTTAGACTCTCTGCACTTCAGTCAAGGAGCCCCACAGCACTGTCACAGTGATGCTGCTGGTCCAAGGCAGCACACAGGTCTTCTTATATTGCCTCTTAGCACGGGTAGAGAGGAGAAACCCTGGCATGGCACAGCTCAGCATGAGCCCAGGTGGTTTGCAGAGAAGCCCCTGAAGACTTGGCACTGACCACCCATTGCAGCCTCGGTCAGGGAGTGGTTTGGGTGGGCAGGATGCCCCCCCACTCCAGTGTCCCTCAAGCTTCTTCCTTCTACCAACTGCAAAGCATCCCAGCAAACCTGTGCTGCTTGACAGCATCCAGCAAGCATCCAGGACTTCTTAAGCTTCTGGGCTGGACACAAAGGCTGTCCCAAAGCTGTCCCTTATCCTGGCTTTGAGCCCAGGCACGTGCTGCTGCATGATCCACAACCCCTGCCAGGGCACATACCTCACCTGCATGGACAGGCAGTGCCATAGGTACATATCACCCAGAGCCAGGACATCAGGTTGTGTTCCTTTGGCTTTGCCAGGACACTGCAGTGCCTCGCTGGCACCCCTGGAGCTGGGAAAGCAGCAGAGCTACACATCCAGCCACCCCCTCACAAGGATGCCCGCTTGGTGACATGCAGCCTGAGTGCTGTCTCTTTAAAATCTTCATCCCTAAATCTGAATGAAGCTAAGGGAAGAAAATCCTAGAGATGAGTGCTTCATTTAAAAGTCTCCTCCAGCACTCCCATTCATTCATGCTCCTGCCCCAGCACGCTCCTGCCAGCATCTCAGGGAGGAAAACCCACAAGTGCCCATCCTCTTTGGGATGGATAGAAATGACTCTGCCAGGACACTGCACGCCAAAATCCAGCCCAAGCAAGGCCACCCTGGCGTATACAGAAGGGTACAAATGCTCCTCCCAGAGGGTCCACTCGTGTCAGCATCCCCATTCCTCTCTGCTTCTCCCATGCTCCTACAAGCTGGCACTGCTCCCTGTGAGAGGGCATCCCTCCAGCTCCCCAGAGAAGGGGCTTTAACACCATCCCACACACAGCCCTCTGCCTGTGTGGTGCCTCCAAATCTGTCCCTCCATGGCCTCGCTGCAACTGGGACATCCTGAGGTGGGACCCAGCCCCAATACTCCAAGACCCCATTCTCAGGGACAAACTCAGGGTCTGTATTTAAATATACATATATGCAGTTACTCGGGGACCAGTGATGCCTCAGATTCAGATGTCTCCATGGTTACCTGCTCACGGTGGGAGCTGGGGGGTAGTTGAACTCTGGGGGTTCACCATTCATTGCCCATCTCCCTCTCCCCATCCCCACAGCTCCACACAGCCCTTTCTGGCTTCCCATCTCCCCACTAGTGCAGCAGGAGGGGGAGGAGGAGAGAGGTTCTCCCCTAGAACACGTTACGGGATTGATTAGACAAGACAATCATTCAGCTCCGTGAACGATTAGACAAGAATGCAGATCAGCTTCCTCATCCCGAAAGAAAAGACAATCCCGATCGGCACAGAGACGAAGCTGAGCATCCCCTCCCACCACCCAGAGCTAGACAGGAATGAAATATGGAGAGACAGGATCAGGAGCAGCGCTGGCATCCCAGTGCTGAGCTGCTGTCATCTCAGGAAGTGAATAGCAGCAGCACCCGCCCGCGGTATTCCCAGTGGGCTTGCAGGAGCTTTCCTCGCCCCTGCAAGTGTCCAAAGGACAGGTGAGTGCGGGGGTGCAGGTTATCAGCCCGAGGGGCTGGATGGAGAGGGAGCCAAAAAATGCAGAACTGCAAAGCCCAGCTAGACAGAAACAAGCATCTTTTACATCCAGGAGCATCCAACCTTGCTCAACCCCGAGCTTTGTGGGAGCACCTGCAGACATATGAGCTTCTTGTCCAAACCCAGCACCACTTGGACTTGATCCACGTTCTCTGCTGGCTGGATAATCTCTTACTCCCATACAGCAGCACTGTGTGAAGTAACCTCAAGGACCTCCCGCCTTTTAATCCTGCTTTCCTTTCATGCAGCACAAAATCCTAACTAGCTTTCCTCCTCCTCCTCCCCACACATACAGCCAAAAACACTTCAGGTGTGGACTAACAGAAGGCAGTTCAGAGGGCAGTAAAATGAGGAATCAAAGGGCAGCAAAACAATCTATTTGGAAAAAGAGGCCAAAATAACTGGATTTGTCTAGTCTGGAAATCAGTAGGCAGAAGAGACTTGACAGCAGTCCTCAATTATGTAAAAGGTTGCTGCAAAGGGTGTGGGAATAAATTGTACTGCATCCCCACAGGGAACAGGACAAGGAGTAATGGACTGTAAATTGTAGATTAGACATTAGAAACAACACCTCAGTAGCAAAAATTACTTAAGCTCTGGGATAGACAGCTGGGAAGATGGTGGGATTTGAGAGCGGATGAGACAAACAGTGATGAGGTGGTCTGGCTGAAGCACCTCCCTTTTTGAGACTGGGAAAGGGACCCTCTTGCAAGGTATGCTTCTGCCCTGGGATTTTAGCACTTAGTGGCTGGTTCAAGCTAACTTTGCACTGATTTCTGCCAAGCATGAGTGGACCAACAGCTTTTTTGGGGGTGATGCAGACCACACCATTCCCAGCCCTGCACTGGACCTCCCCCTCCTCAAGGTTGTTTTGCCTTCACCTTCTGCAGTGCCCATGGCATTACAGGTACAACAGCATCTCAGCTTGCCCTCCTTGGCACAGACTCAGGGCTGTTCTAGGACAAGAGAGCACCCAGATTTGTCCCATGTCCATCTGTCCTGTGCTTAGGACTCATAGCACATCGGGGACCACCATGCAGGTATCACCTCCCATCCCAGGGGAGCTGCAGCAGGAGGGCATCACCCACCCTCCCCTTCCCAGGAGGAATTAATGGTGGGGTACAACTCCTCACTCTCCCCTGCATCATCAGCACCTGTAAAGTTGATCTGTCTGGGTCAGGAAGTTCAGATCCTTGTTTTGTTAGACTCCTGCCTCTTGAGTTCCACACTCATCACTTTGATCTATGTCTTTTTCTACCCAATAAGCACGTGGGTATTTTAAATTGGGCTAAAGAGAACACGAGATGAAGCCCAGGCCAGATGGAAGAATCTTGAAAAACAAAGAAGTCCCATGTTTTCAAGCAAAGCTGGAAGCGCCCATATGTGAGTTGCCAAGTTATCTCCTGGTCCCATCGAGTGGGAAGAGCTGGAGAGACCCTCCAGAAAACCATGGACAAGCACAGAGGAGGAAAAAAAAAAAAAAGGTACTAAATCTCAGGATGTTTATGTAAAGTGAGACTAAACTTTCCCAAAGCAGGAACTTTTCCAAAAGCAGACAGTCCTCCCTGGAAAAAAAAAACTTTCTGGTAACAGAAACTTCCAAGACTGCATTACAAAAGGAAAATAGCAGAGTGCAGTGGGAGACAGACAAAAGCATGGATCTTTCTCTTTTGGGGCCACACTTCTGGCCAGCTGAATCGCAAGGATGCTGCGCCTTGAATGGGAATGATCAAGAAACACCAAATTCGTCTCTAAAAAAAAATAAATAAATAAAATCTCTATCACCCATCAGCTACTGCAGACTGCAAGAAAAAAATTTCAGCAAATTTCCCCTCCAAATGCTCTGGCCAGTTTTTGTCAAGTAGGTTATGACCAGACAGGCAGCAGTTCCAGCCTGAGCACAGAGGAGATGCCTTTGCCTGCCTGTTGCTCCACCTCAGACCCGTAGTTTATATTCCAGTTACAAGACAAGTGCTGCTCTTGTCTCCCAAGCTCCCATCTTTTAGCTGAAGCACATATTTTCCTGGCACTTGTTCTGCTTCAGTACCCAGGGTATAACTACACCTCTTGTGTTTAAAATGTCTCTGCCATCTGAAAAGCACACAGGGACCTGTACCCTTCCTTTGCTTGTCTGTGACTGCAGGTGTCTGGATTTCAGCACAGAAACATTTTTATCCGCTTCCTCAGCCTCCCCATCCCTGCCTGACTCAAATCTGAGCCATCTCTCAGGGTCTGTCTCACAGCCCAGTCAACACGGAGGGAACCAGTGCCAAAAACCCATTTCTTTCTGATCTGATTGTTTGTTTTCCTGCCTTTCCAGTTTGGGATTTTTGACAGGGAGCCATGTGAAACCAACTGCTCATTGTTTACTGGGAAGCCTGAGGCTGCGTTTTAGTCATTTCCATCGCAAAGAGACCCGAGCAGATGATGAAGAGTCAGTTGGCTCCCTGCAATAACCCATGCTGGCAAAGCTCTTTGGTGTCCACACATGAGGAAAAGCCAACCCAAACAAGTGCGTTGGGTGCTGGACCAGGTCAAGGATGCTTTTGCTGCACTGCCCAGTTACCTCCTCACGTGCTCCCACAGCACCGCGCCAGCCAAGGTACCTCCCCAAATCCACTCCCGGCTCTGTATCCAAAGGTGCAGCTGATCAGGAGGGTTAGGAGAGAAGTAGAATAGTGCCAGAGTCCCTGGGAGGGCAGCCCAGCTGCACTGCCCCCAACTCCATCATCTGGATGGCATCTTCCCATCTCCCTCAGAAAGCATGCCACGCTCCTCATCCTTGGGCAGGATGGGCAAATCCTCATGCTAAGAGGTTTGTAGCAAGCCAAGAGACAGGTCAAGTCACCTCCCTGTGACAATTCAAATATACCAGGTCCCTGGCCATGTAGCACTTTTCCCAACAAACCTTTAATCATGCTTTTTGAATCTGGTCCAAGCCAACTTCTCAGCATTCCCTTGGTTGCAGACCAGAACAGGGTGTGTTATCTCAAGAGAATGAATACAAGAAGTAGCTTTAAAATGTGTGTATTTTTAGTATGTGCGTGCTGGCTGCTCCTCCCCAACCCCAGGGCTCATTCAGGTGGGTTTCACGCAGGGCTTGGTGGATTTTCCAAAGCAGCCTCTTCTCCTCTCCAGCCACTGCTTCCCACCCTGAGTACTGCACGGGGAGGGGGTCAGGTTACCAAGCACCCAGCAGCAGCATTTTGGTCTCCTGCCCTCGTCATTACACACTGCTACTCCAATCAGCTGCAGACCTCACCAGCAACTTTGTTGTTTTTCCACATTATTAAAGTTATTATTGAATTATTTAAACCAGTAGTAATGAGCACAGCTTAGGGCCGAGTCTGAAATGCTTCCAGAAACAAACATCTTGTAATGTTTCTCCACTTACAGTAACACTGAAATGGACCAGAAAACTTTTTACTCACTTCAAGTTCTCCTCATAGCATTCCTATTCAAGTCAAGCATAAACCGTTGCTTTTATGTATTATCTTGGTGATGTTATGAGCAACACCAAGTTAGTTCATTATGGCTCATTTTCTGGGGCTCCCAACACGGACTTGTTGGAGCAAAATGATCTTTGAGGTCCCTTCCAACCCAAACCATCTTACGATTTTCCACGACCACCTGTTTTTTGAAGCGAGTTACAGCTTCCTTCAGTCCATCAACAATCCTCACCGTCCTCAAAATCTGCAGCGTCACCCACCACTGGCAGAAAACCTTAGCCAGTCCTGCTGAAGTTCCTGACTCAACATTGTTCATTCCTGTCTTCATAAAACATTTACCTTCAGCAGATGAAGCAGGGGTGGGGGTCAGATTCTCCAGTTGTAGTAAGCAGCAAGTTTATCATAATCTGTTATGAACTGAATTTAGTTTCACCTCCAGGAAAAAAAAAAAAAAAAAGTCAACATTTAACAGTTCTGCCTTCTCTGATATAAGTTTGGAGGGTTTCAGACAGTGCCTTTTGGGGCCTATGGCAAGTTTTGGGCAACCGACAGCATTCACTGTCCTATGTGCCTTAACCTCCCCACATCTTTCCAGCCCTGGCCTCTGCAGAAGCAGCAGTTGGGCACAGTCAGATCCTCACCCCAAATTTCAGAACAGGAAACCAAACATCCACCCTCACACCTGAAGGTCAGCAGCCCCAGGAATTTCCACAGGCTGTGCCACTCATTTGGGATGTCCTGGGGCTTGGCAACTCGAGCCTAATTCACCCGCCTTGATCAAGAGGAGTTTAGCACACAGTACCATAGAATCATTTACCCTACAAGATCATCAGGTCCAAAGAAACCCATACTTTCTACTCTACTTTGATACCCAGGAACAAACTGGATTTTATTTCCCAAGCCTTTAACCAAGGGATTCACCAGGACACACTGGCTCAGGGGTCAGTGGGATCTGACCCATGGATCTGATCACACCAAATGGCTGCAAAATGACCTTCACACTGAAGTGTTAAGGTGACACTTGTAATGTTTCTCCACTAAGTCACCCCCCACTGCAGTGGGAGTGACTACACAGACACCACGCCGGGTCCTTAGGGAATGCCCATGCTGCCAGCCTGCCTCAGCTTTATATGAAAGCACCAAAGGGATCAAGACCCTCTACGCAAAGCTGAGAGCAGATGATACAGGTCTCCCCAGGGAGCCCCAGTGATGTTTCCCTGGGGGATAATCCCGCCCAGGGAACACAGAGGCACGCACCATGCCAGACAGCCGGCATCCCCAGGGCTGCTCAGGCTTTGAGGCACAGTTCCAACACATGATAAACAACAATATTAGTGAAATAATGTCTAAACAGAGCCAAACAGGATCCTCTTGCCAGCAGGCAGGGAGAGCTTCTCACTGCAGGAAGCGCCCAGAGATGTATACGAGGGAAACAACTTCTAACGCTCAACAGCGCTTTTTTTGGCATCTCTCTCCTCCTGGTGCAGCTCATCTCAATCCCAGTCCCCGAGCAGTCTCTCCTCTACACAAAACAGACCTTTCCCCTCCCCGTTATACTTCTGGTGGGACAGTCAGGGCTTGTGTGGATGCACATTCACATACTACCTGTATAGAGAGGTACCTTGCAAAGTCTCCACTCTAGGGAATGCTGTATCCCAACCCCTGGAAGTGTTCCAGGCCAGGTTGGATGGGGCTTTGAGCAACCTGGTCTAGTGGAAGTTGTCCCTGCCCACGACAAGGGGGCTGGAACCAGATAGTCTTTAAGGTCCCTTCCAACTCAAACTGCTCTATGAGTCCCACCCCTGCCCAGAGGGAAATTCCTATTTTAGCCCCAAGGACCCCAGCTTTAGGCAAACCAGACACAGGCCTCAAAGAGAAATCCTACATGCCTCCCCTCTCCTTGGCATGCAGCACTGCCTGGGGACAGGGTGCTGGAGCAGGGGTGCCTTTGGTCACCCAGCAGACAGGAGGAAGGATGGGAGTAATGTCTGAGGATCCCCAGCACCAAAGAGGGAGCATTCCCAGGGCTGCCTTCAGAGCCATAGCCACGTTCCCAGTGCTTCCACCTAATCCCCAAGCTGCTCACCTTAAACCAGCACATATCCTAAGCCACAGCTATCGTATCCTGCTCCTATCCCTGTGCTTGCTGGAGCTATTTACAATGGGTGTTAAAGCATTACAGGAGCAGCTGTCAGCAGCTGTATTTTATGAAAGCTGGGATCTCCAAGCCAGCTCCTATCAGCTTTAACACAGCTCTCCCAGCGTGTCTGTCAGTAGAAATGAGGTTTCAAGGGGTCTTTGAGGAACTTCGTATCCAAGACAATTCAGCTCAATCCAGGGGAAGCTGGTAACTACTGAGGGAAAACATCAGCTTGCAGCTGTAATGGCACACAGGAAAGCATCAGTGTGCCAGCCCAGGTCCCAAGGATCCCAGTGGCCAGCAGGATGCTGGGATGTGTTCATCAGGGCAGCCCAGGGCCAGCTGGGACTTCCTCTGGGACAAACCTCGTGTGATGGAAGTCCAGATTTAAAGCTGACTGTGCCAAGGGAGAACCTGTGATCCCCAAACTATATGAAAAATGGAGATTATAAGAAGGCTGGGGAAATAGAGAAATTATGGATGCCAACGTGTACCAGCTTTGAGCACAGTCTGTTACCCAGCTGATGGAGAGCAGAAGCTACTGCACTATTTTTAAAATATGGAAATTCAGGCCTGGAATGAGCAATGGGATAAGGGGAAAAGAAATTGCTCTCAAGAGCTGAGCTCAGCTGGGTCTCTGCTCTCAGCTCCCTCCCTGCTGCAGCCACCTGGGCTGCAGGACCTGTTGGGCTCACCCCGACCCACCTCACCTGGGCAGGATTTTAGAAAGCTTCTCCATATTTCCCTTGGGTCTCACCTTAAGGATGCCCAGGACTGCCTGCACTGCCTTGTATGGAAATGGTACTCCAGAAGAAGAGCTGATGCTTTGCTCTGAGGAAGGCAGGGAGAAGCTTCAGCCTTTCATCCCAGGATTTCAGAAGATTCAGCTCCACTCGTTTTGCTCTGCTGCCTGTCTCTCTCACCCCACCTTCCCTTGGGGCTCACACTTGGGCAGTTTCAGATGAAGGCAGTGAGGAGCTGAAGGGAGAGTTGCTGGAAAACAGTTCAGGGACCCTGCTGGAGGAATGAATACCTGCAGGCACAGGGCTGGCAATACCCAAACAGCACAGGCTGGCACGAGCCACAGGCCCATGGATTCAGATACATCACCCACTTAATCCCAGCCCAGATAGTTGCAAATCAGATCCTTATTTAGGATGCTGATTGTAATCAGAAAAGCACATCTGCTAAGCAAGCAGGACTGGATGTCACAGCCTGCTGGGACCCATTAAAGGTTTCGTGGAGGAGGTTTCTTCCCAAATCAGTCCAGTACTGAGGTGCACTTGCTTCCTCTTGGGCTGCAGGAGCCTGGACCAGCTTCTCCTCTCTCTCTGTTCTCTAGGGTGGATGCACTGGATGCTGGGCTCAGCAATGGGCACTAGATCCCTATCCTTTGGGACAGGGAGGGCTCACTGCCCCCAGTAACAGCAGTCTTTGGCGTTCTACAGACTAGAGACAAGATTGTTACCCTGTAAATGCTGACATTTCTCCTGCCTGCCCCTGGGAACACGTTAGAGCCTGTAATGAGTTTTGCTCTTCTGACAGCATCTGCACTGCAACCCTTGGGAATTTTACTGGCTAATCCCAGCCTTGCACAGAGACACACTGCAACCAAGGCTAAGCACAACATCACCTTCTGCCTGCAGGAGAGAAATGCTTTTCATTTCTGATCAGCTCTGCTCAGTGGCAAATTACTTCCGCACAGACAGCAGATGGTTAAATGAATGTTTGCCCCACAAGGCACTGCCTTAGGGGGCTTTATTGAGCTCCATCCCTTTCCCCCAGTGCCCAATATGGGGATTATGAAGAGCACGTCCCTCATTCCTCTTGCTCTGAATCCTCCTGTTACACAGCTGGGGTGCAGCTGCCCTCCTGCTGCCAACCCCGGGGGGGGAACTTGGCTACAACTGCTACAGCTCCAAAATACAAATCTTGGATGTTTGGGGCAGCAGATGACCCAGGTGTTTGTCACGGGCCCAAAAGATGTGATGGAAACAGCCAAGGATGGCTTCATATGTAGCAGAAACATCCAGGGATGGAGAGCAATTTGTAGCAATGCCGTTTATATTGTGTTCCCCCAGGGAATCACCTCCCCTCTTTGCTGCCCATTTCTTGACAGAAAGAAGGAGAGCTCAGTGCAGCCCCTGCTCAGCCAGCAGAGCTGTTCCCCCACCCTATGATCCGGTTTCCCTACAGATGAAGGACACTCATCCTTCTCTAGGCTGAACAGCAGCAGCACATGTGGGACACTGATCTCAGCTGGGGCTTCCAAATGCTGCCATGGAGCGCTAATAAAATGGGATAGTAGGAACTGCAGGGTGAACTAAACATATGAATCACTTCCTCTCCTGGCTTTTCCTGCTCCCGTTGTTTCTCTTATCCCATCAGATAAAGCCCACTGAGAACAATCATTTCCTTCCCTCCCCCCCCCCAACAACGAACACCGAGGGGAGTACTTTTTCTCTTTTCATTTTCAGCTGACACCCACAGGGCTGTGCTGATGTTCCCAAGACTTTCTCCACCACATGGCAAAGCAGCCCCTTGGGGTGCCAGAGCCACTCTAGCTCCCAAGCAGCAGCTCCAGCCCCCACCCAAACCTCACCTGCCCCTCCTGCTGCAGCCTGGGGCTCTCTCCATCTCCTACACACAGCCCATGCTCTACGTGCAGCCTTCAGCTCCATGTTCCTACAGGGTGGGTGCATCCCAAGGCACTCCCTGGAGTGCAGGGCACAGCTGCCATGAGCCCCCAAGGGCACCAGAAAGCCCACTGCTTTGGGAAAAAGATCTTTCAAGCCCAAAAGGGCCATTTACCACCCCAATCCACCCAGGCTCACCCCCTAGCCTGGCACCAGGGTGTCGCCAGCACAGCAAAGGACAGCTTCAGAGCCCCGAGGTGGTTCCTTTGCAGAGAACACTGTGGCTCTCCTGCCACTGCTCCCCCACCCTGGGAGCAATCCTGCCAGCAGGGTCTCCTGCCAGACCAGCCTGTAATTAAGACCAGCAGAGAAGATGAGCTCAGGCAGCCCTGGGGGGCCTCATCTCCCACACCCCCATAGCACATGGAAACGTCATGCTCCCGTCCTCAGCTCCCCTCCATTTACCTCGGCTGCAATATTGAACTGCTCCAGCTCTAATTACTCCCTGCAAGGAGATGCTGCCAGAGAAACGAGCCAAGCGGGACTCCCCTGAACAGCAGAACACCCGGCAAGCACAGACAGTGACAGGTTATCTTGCTCCACCCGAAAGGCAGGTGGCTGCAGCCATCACCACCCAAATTCCCACTAGAAGCCCCTGCCCATGGACTGGGGATGTAAAACATCAGGAGAAGGTTTCCACAGCAGCTTTTTCTCCAGCTTTGGGACTCCCAGGCTGTCACTCCTCACTCTCACAACAAGAGAAAGGGTGCAGAGTAAGGCAGAGCTTGCAAAGCCCTGAGCCAGGCTCTGATGGGACCATGAAGCACTGAAGGTACAAAGTCCTTTTGTGTTATCAGAGACCAGGACCACTCCAAGTGTGCAGGAGCCCACAAGAGACAGACCCCTCCTCATCTCAATATCAGATACTGCCTGGGGTATCCTCAGGGATTTGTTACCTGCCTGGGGGTCTTCAGTGCAAGCCTAAGAGGGCACAAGGGTTTGTGCTCGCAGTGATGTCACAGCATCGCTGAGGCAGAGAACAGGGACAAGCCACCAGATAAGCCTCCCTCACACTGATGGTGCTGCCAGAAGAGATCCAGCTCTGGGTTGTGCCTGCTCAGGTCAAGCATTTCAGGTCACTTCAGTGCATCTGGGAGTGCAAGATTTCAACTCTGGGAGCGCTCCAAAACACAACTCTGAATTTCCAAACTGAATAATCACCTTTTATTTGCCATCTGAGACAGCTGAGTGTTGAAGCGCTGCAGTTTTCTGATGGGGAAAACTGTTTTGTCAGCTGAAGGAAGACTAAATTGGTGCAGTCTGAATTTTTATCCACCTCCCCTACACGTGTGCTTCTCCCCAGCTCCTCCTGTGCCCACCACACTAGGCAGTCTGCAGGCTTCCAGCACCTCAGGTGCCAAGCACAATAATTTCTGCCCTGATCCATAAATAGCTATGTAAAAATATTCCCAACTTCTCAGTTACAAAGGGGGCTCCCACCACAGCACCAAAAGATCATGTCATAGCAGGCGTCACCTGCATCTTCAAAAAAGGTTCAATTAACAACAGAACAGTTTCATTACAGCAACAAGAGCAGATTTAATCACAAAAGGAGGATTTTCTGAGTCCCTCGGAGGACCCACAAGACATACACCAATGCTTCTGCATTAGGAGTGCCTCCCCCAAGTGCAGGTAGTTTACAGGAAGAATTCCAAGAATCCCAGCTCCACGGGAGATGGGGAAGAGCAGACCAGGACATCAGGCCAAGGGGTGACTGCAGAGCTCCTAGCCATGGTGAGAATGAAAAGAACAGCAACAGGATGAGAAGTAAGAGCTCTACTGTCTCCATTGCAACAAACATCAACAAAACCAGCCCTGAATTCATACCCAAGGACAATGAAATTAGAACAATAGACAGATCTTCTCTTTTGTGGTTTTTTGTTTGTTTGTTTGTTTGTTTTAGGTACAAATGCAATTAACCCGTGGGATTCATCACCACACAGCTAATTGAGATCAAGGACTCGGGGGAGCTGCCAACAAAACAAGCTGCACAGCAAAGAGCATCCGTGCTGTCTGGCAGTGGGATAAAGTGTCCCTGAGGGTGGTTTTCATAGGGGTGTCAGAGACTTGCTGCCCAGGGGCTCAGGCATCCTTGCCAAGAGCTTGGGCTGGGTGCTGTTTTGTCAGAACAGAGGGAAACCGGGAAGATGTTACTTATGGCTGGGACCCTCCCAGCCAGGAAGGTTGTGCTGGCATTTGGGACCAGGAAAATACCAAGCCTTTTCTTCATACCTGTTCTCATTTTGAGGCTGTTTCTACCACTCTGCAGTGCAAACAAACCTTATCATACCTGCAAGCAGGAGTCTGCACCCCAAAACAGCCCGTGTGCCTCGGGGGAACAGCTGCTCTCTGGGCACTGGGTTCCCAGTCCAACACCAGTGTTCCCAGTGCATGCACATGCAATTAGCTGCTGGAGACCCTGCCTAGCCCAGGGGTGCTCCCCAGAGGGCTGGTGGACTGGAACGCCACCCTTGCAAATCCTTGTGTGGGAAATGTAGAGTTCAGCTGCTGTGAGATAACGAGGAGGAGAGGAGAGAAAAAAAAAAAAAAAAGCTTGTGCAATGGACCAAAAACCCTTTAGGAGGAACCAGGGACAGCCAGCATCCCTGGGTCACTTAGCAGCACTGCCTGCCCAGGGATGCCCAGCTCTCCAGCCTCCTCTGAAGCAGCTCACTGTGGGCAGGAGCCCCATCTGCCGGCTTGGCCACGGAGGAAGCACATCCCAACTCTGCAGGGTGAGAGGACATCACCAAGGCAAACGGCACCCAGGGGCCATCGCTGCTGCGGGGCGCTCCTAGCTCTGAGCAAAATGCCTGCAGTGGGTACAGGGGAAACAAGGGCACATCCAGCCCTGCTCCTCCTCCCCATCACACTAGAAACCAGCCTCACCTGGCCACCAAAGTCTTACCCAACAACCCACCGGCAAACATCACCCGCTCTCAATCAGTCACAGCAGAGCTGCAGATTGCTTTGCTCCTCGCACACACCAGCACAAAAATCCATCCAAGTAATATTGTAGCCATCGCCTCCAGCAGGGTGTAAGTCAGCCTCCAGAGCCCAAGGAACAAGCCAAGCCCCTGCTGACACCAGCAGGGAAGGTGGGCTGGGAAAGCCCAGGAGCACAAACTCTAAATATTTACAGTCTGCCATCAGCCTTCAGGCAAGGAGGCGGCAACTCGACAGGCGGCTGTATTGCATTGGGCAAAAAGGTTTCCCTGAAGCAGGTGACTCGAGTTTGTGAAGGACCAGAGATGATGATTGATAGGACATTGCTCACACCTGCTGGGGGCAACTCAGGTGCCAACTGTTAACTTTGATGCCCCCAGCTGTGCAAAGCAGTATGTAACATGTCACCTTGGGCAGCGATGGCTCAGGGGACAGGACAGGGACCCTGTCAGGGCATGCAGAGTGACACAAAGCCACCCACCACCCTGTCCATGCAGTGTGATCACCCTCTTAAGGAACCTTGCCCCTCCAGATGGAATTGCCATTGCCTTCTGTTGGAAGGCAGGGAAGTTGCTGCAAAGCAACTTTGCCAGCCAGCACGTCTGCCCCAGCAAGGCTGGGGCTTGCTAGTGTTTATGCAGTACCTTGGCTTGGCCTATTTTATGTCAGGCCACCCTATGATAGGCTGTCACCATCCACTCTTGGCCCCCGGGGAATTACCCATGCCAAGGCTGTAATGATGTGCACATGGTCTGGAGCAGGTCCAGGCAGCACCAGCCCTGGAGCAGGCACCTGCTGTCCCACCCCAGCATCACAGATCCCAGTGACAGATGGTACAGCCTGGGGG
The DNA here is from genome assembly GCF_003031625.1 of Empidonax traillii. Lineage (NCBI taxonomy): Eukaryota > Metazoa > Chordata > Aves > Passeriformes > Tyrannidae > Empidonax > Empidonax traillii. Next base: position 860,557 of record NW_020955612.1, on the reverse strand, counting down.
TGTCTTGTGGTGTCCTTACAAGTGGTGGCCCATAAGGAAAGCCAAACTCGCAACCATTTTGTTTTGAGGGATCCAGGTGACGTGCACCTCCTAACAGAGCCAGGAGAGCAGATTCAGCAGCTCGCTGGGAAAACCTGGGAATCCCCGCGGGATAAAACAAAGACACACAGCACTGACGAGGCACTTCAGGGGTGCGATGGTACATTTGGGTCTGTCGCACATCGTCTCAGGATGGGGCCAGGGCACCATGTCCCAGGGACCGGACTGGGTCTTCCTGGGAAGCAGCAGCACATTGCAGCAGCCAGAATTTCCCTGGCAAGCTACTGCCGGCTTCCACAAGAGGGCTTTGCTGTACAAGGAAACAAAACGAGCAGAGCTCCGTTTTCAAGCTGCTTCCGGATAGGTCCCGACTTCTCCCCACATCTCACCCAGGGCTTAGCAGGCACCAGCGGGACACAAGTCACCAAGTATTGCACCCAAAGATAGCGTTCATATGCTAGTGACAGCATTGAAAAGTCACCCGTTTTGTTACTGAAGCCTCTCTTTCCCGGATGAGCTGCATGCCAGGGTGGCCACAGCTGAGCCCAACTTTCCCAGGGGACTCTGGCACTAAACCTGTCCCCAGCACACGAACACAGACGTCAGCACCCACTTGCACAACCAGCTGGCCACTGCATTTTGGGAGGCTCCAGGCTGTCACCCACAATTCCTCCCACCGGAGCCGAGTGCTTTGAAGCACATCTGATGATGGATGGGATGGGCAGTGCCCTTGTTCCCACACACACATCCCTGGAGATAAGCGCCCGCTGAGCTGCCACCGTGGGAACTGCAGGGCAGAGGAGAAGCAGGAGAGAGGTGAGAGAAAGATGAGTCTTCTGCCCCTGGCATGGCCAAAGGAATTCACCTTGATTTCCATGCGCACTCATGCTGGTCCTTAGCAGGAGACATGAATCACGGTGCAGGTACATGTAGGGACAAGTCGCAAGCCACCAGCTCCGGGAAATGACAGCAGCACGTTGCACCTGGCCTGGCCAGCCCTGAGCATGTCCTTCCAGACACGAACCCCTTATCTGAGCAGATGCATCGATGCAGCTGTTTTGGGGTAGCCCCGCCTTAGCTGAAGACCTCCCAGATCGCTGAACATCAAATACGTCCCCACAACAGTGGGCTTTGGGGCAGGGCAGCCCCTTAATCCCCTGGGGGGTTGATTCCTGTGAGGGCAAAGCCTGGCCCATCCCTCGCCAGGCGATCTCTGAGCTGACATGGGGGCCGGAACCACACACCATCTCTCAAGGTCACTTCCAGCCTCCTATGCCTCTGATGTAACGAGAAGCGACACGTGGCCGGGCAGGCCGGGAGCCGCGGGGGGACGCGGCGGATGCTTGTGCCAACCAGCTGCTTCCCCCTGGGGCTATGCTCCGAAAAGAGCGCAGAGTGAGCCACGGCTGAGCACACTGCAACCGTCCCCACTGCCTCCCGGCACTTGGGAGCTTCCCCACCCAGGGGAAACACTGCCTGGCTAAGGTAGCGGGACCTCTGCAGCTCCAGAGGCTGCCACAGGCACTAAACTGGGAGAGCCGGGCCTTGGGAACAGCTGTGGGGACATGAGAGGTGGCTCCTTCCTCCTGCCACTTGTCACCCTGTTTATTTTTAACAGCCCTCCCTCCTGCCTGGATATGACCCCCTTGAGGAGTGTCTGCTCGTGCTCTCCCAGCACCAGCCAGCCCTGTGCCACCGCTCTGAGCCCACAGTGGCTGGTCCCTCCCCACCTGGCCACTGACCAGGGACATCACGTCACACTCTCCTGAGCTGAAGGCAAACGCTCACTCCTTCGCTGTTTCCAGGAAGGGAATTTCAGTGCAGGGAGCACTGCCAGGGCCAAAGGGAGACAAGGTCACGCAGGAAGCATGCGTCACCCCAGCCACCTCCTTGCAGATTGGCTCAACCAAAATTCATCCGTTCCCCCCTGGAAAACCTCAGCAAGGATAAGGGTGGGAGAACTGCACCCTGCAGTGGGGTCACCAGTGCTGTCCTTTAGAGACAGCCACACTCCAAGAAGGGATGGGGAAACAATGCCATGAATATCCAATAGGGCTTCCTCCGGTCAGTGTTTATATCCCTCTGACTTAAATTCCATTAATAGAAAAGCCACAGGGCAGGGCCACAGCATAGAAGGAAGTGGCACAGGCTGTGTGGCAATGGGTGCTGTCACCAGCTCTGTCATCCACGAGTGCCAGAGCTGGGAAAGGCAGTGCAGCCCCAACAGCCACTCACAGGGTAAATCCCAGCTTGAAAACACCAGCGAGTGTTTTGCAACTCTCCCTGGCCAGCCATGCCACACCACACCACACCACAAAGAAGGGAATCACAGAATCATAGAACAGTTTGGGTTGGAAGGGACCTTGACCCCCCTGCCATGGGCAGGGACGCCTTCCACTAGACCAGGTTGCTCCAAGCCCCATCCAACCTCCAGGGATGGGGCAGCCACAGCTTCTCCGGGCAACTTTTTCCAAAGAACAGGAAGGAAGGTCCAGGTTCCCTCCCCTGTCTGTCCTTCCATCCCTCCTGCCTTCCCACGGGAGTTGTGCCTTCCTTTGGATGTGACTCCTCCCAGCCTCTCTGCCATGTCAAGGACTCAAGGGGTAGAATATTCCCACTGGAGCACATGACGCTGCAAAGAGGCAGTGGCAAGCTCTGCCCTCTCCTGCACAAGCCCTGGGGTTTGTCAGTGTGCTCAGCCCTGGGTTTGGGGCAATATTGGGGTTCAGGGGTTTTGCTCTCACCCCAGAGAGGAGAGGGTATCCCATTGCCCCTTGTATGTTCCCTATCACCACAGGACTGTGGGTGCTTGTTGATGTTGTTCCTGTAAAACACTGCCCTGGGCCAATTCTGGGTGAAAAACCACATAAATTCCTCCTGCCTTGAAAAACAGCAGCCCCATTGCCATGGAGACATAACACTACTCTGCTCCCAAGGCCCCCCTTCACCCGGCTGAGGAAAGGCAGGGATGCTTGGCGGCCCCAGCACTGCACCACAGGGCAAAGCTGCCTCCTGCCCTGGCTCTTGGCTTGGCACTTCCATTGCCACATATTCCCACCACCCCTGGCGTGCCACCGAATGGAGGGAGCTGGGATGGAGCACCATGTGTGCTGGCAAAGCCCACCTGCCTGCACTGCTCCATGCCCAGGTTTGCAGGAGTAAATATGAGGACCTGAGTGGGACACGGCTGGAACAGCCACTTCCTCCCTTTTTTTCCTAGTGACGCTCCAGCCACACTCCAGCTGGGACCCCAGTTCCACAGGGGAAACCGCTGCCGCTGTACCACACTGCCAGCATCCTCCCGTTTCTTCCAGAAAGGGAACAGGGCACCATGCCATGCCAGATGCCCCAGCCCAGGGCTGAAGGGAACAGGCATCCACACAACTCCCATAGACCAAGCCTGGGGCAGTATTGGGGCTCTCACCTCTGCATCCCACATGCTCCCTGCTTCCTGCCCTCGTTCCCCTTTTCCTGCCTCTCCCAGCCCACCCTCCAGATTTCCGAGCCAGTCGTGTCCTTCCTGCCCTTTGCGGCAGGGCTGGCGTGTCCCATCCGCCCAGCCGGCTGTCTGCTTCCCCATTTCCCTCCCTGTTCTCCATTCCACGCGCCTCCCTCTGGCTTCCCCCCCGCTCCGCCTGACCCGGGACCGCAGGACTCCACTGGCAGGGTGAAGCCTCGGGCTTGCCAAAGCAAACAGCGCAGGAGGAGGAGGAGGACGAGGGCGGCTGAGGCCGGAGCAGGCAAAGGGCAGAGTCCACCAACAAACCCTGTGGCTGCTCCGGGGTGCGCAGGTTCCTTTCCCTCGCTTTCTAAACGCTCTGGGTTGGCTCTGTGCGCCCTGGAGCTTGGCAGGCAGCGGGTGCCAGAGGCAATGTCTTGCCTGGGCAGAGCCCGGGGATGCTGAGTGGCACCTTGGGGGGCTGAGCACCCTTTGTGCCGTCCCTCGTGTGGGTCTAGGGTGGGGGCTGAGCTTCACGGGGTGCTGGAAGCTTAAAGGCAAAGCAGACCCAGCCCTGGAGTCTCCTGCAAGCAATTTATAGCCAGGTCTTTTCCTCCCGCTCTGCTGGCTGCCAGGAAAAGCAGCAGGAAAATATTTCCCTGGGAATTGTTTTTGTTCCTTCCTCTCTGTCTGTACGCATGAAGCTCTCCTCCGCCTTGGACATGCCTCAACCTGTCCCGAGGCTCAGATTAATCCCCTGCACCACCAGGGACGACAGCTGAGGTCAGACGCTGTCAACAGAGGCGAAGAAGAGGAGGAGGAGGAGGAGGAGACCTTCCCCCTAGGAAACCACATACATTCCCAGCCAGAGGAGTGAGCATGAACAACAGGGCAGCCCTGCCTGCCTCTCCTGAGGAGGAGGTCACCCTGCAACACAGCAGCACACTGGAGCATCCCACAGGAGAAGGAGAGCTCGCTGTTGGCAGTGCCAGAGCAGCACAGCAGAGCCTAAAGCCTGGCCTAAGTGTAAGGCTGGTCTGAGCTGGGGTAGCTGCAGGCAGCAAATGCATCTGCAGCCAGGCAGGTCGTGGCATGTCAGTGCCTTTTTGGGCATGCAGATGCCCGAAAACAGGTCAGTGGCAACCAGTACCTCCATTTCTCCATGGGCCTGGGAAAGGTCTGTATGGCTTCCTTGGGAAAGGGAAAATGGATGAGCTGTCCCCCTCGGCTGCACCGGAGGAGCGAGTGCTGCAGGCTGGGTTGGGCTGGGCTGGGCCAGAAGAGCCAGTCCAGCTGCCTGCAGGCAGGTCTCAGCACCCCCACTGCCCGTAGGAAGGTGGGAAAATTGGGATAGAGGGAGAGGGCATCTACCGCAAAGCCAGTCCTTTGGTGTGCAAAGCACTCAACACTACCTCAGAGCAACTGGGAGCTCGGGAGAGCTCAGCTCCAGTAAATGATGCTCCTCAGGCCCTGCCCGGGCAGTTTACCTCCTCCTCCTCCCTTTGCCCAGGATGACTATTTGCCTGCAGCTCTAAGCCCTTCCCTCCCCCTCTCCCCAGGCTCCATCACCAATAAATCACCCCGCTGAGAGAGAGAGCCAGAGGAAACCAGAGGCACAAAACCTCAAACAGAGCCCTTTCCCCCGCCCCCGCCCTGCTCTCCCAAGCAGCTCTGCATTTCATTAAGCAGCCAGGCCAGCCCTTGCCCAGCTGGGGAGAAGGAGGAGAGGGGAGGGGGGCCCCGCAGGGTTTGCACGTCGGGTGCAGAAATCACAACCAGAGATCCAGGAGAAGGGAGCTGTTTGTGTTTGTCACCACATCCCAGCGCTTGCCTGGCCCCTGACCCTGCCTCCGGGAAAAGTGCTGATCTCCCCCATTGAGGTCCCTCCGTGCCAAGGAAGCTCTGGGCACCTTCCAGCCAGCTTCTCTACGCTCCAGTCATCCTCTCACGGTGCCGACCCCTCTCTCTGCCCCACTCCAGCCTCACAAAGGCTTGGATACTCCTTGGAAGAAGCCCTGGGAATTTCTGCGAGCCTCAGCCCTGCCGGGAAGCTTCACTGCCTTCCCTCGCTCCCTGGGCTAGAGCACCCTGCCCAGGAAAACATCGAGCCTCTTCCTGCCTGGGAAGAGCAGCAAGGACAAGCCCCTGCTCCCCTGCAGGACCCCCCTTCCCCCCCAAACCTCTGGGGAGCGGGGTCCCTCCACCCACCCTAAATATATATTGGCAGAGCATCAGCAGCGAGCACAGTACATTGGAGACAGATGCAAGTCCCACGGCGGCACGGAGGTTTGGGGCATCCAGGCATGCCTCTCCTCAGCCTTTGGAGCTATCATTTAATCACACTGTACTGTGCCACAGTACTCCTGCCCAGAAAAAAAAAAACAAACAAACAAACAAACAAAAACAAACAGATTAGCCTTTGGCAAAGCATCCCTCCAGGGTTCCCCAGGCAGGGAGAAGTTCCAGCAGGCACACAGCCCCCCGGGGATGCTCTGGTACCCCCGCGCTGCCCACAGCTCCCCAGGCAGGGAGAGGCCCCAGCAGGCACACACAGCCCCGCTGCTGGCCCTGCCTCCCACCCCCCTCCCAGCAGCCTGCCAGATTCCTGAGGGCTGACACAGGATGCTGCAGCAATGAGTGTGCAGGGCCTTCCTCCCCTTCCCCTGCCCCAGGAAAGGAGGGATGGGCGGGTGATGCCAGGTTGCATCAGGCCAGGAGGGAGCAAGAGCAGACGGAGCGGAACACCGGAGCCTCCTGCAAGCCCCTCGCTGCCATCACCTCCCAGCCCCGCGGGCTTGCCCCAGCCTCTGCTGGCACCTGGCCCGGGCCCAACACCTTTACAGATCGGGATGATTCACACCATTAGCACTCACTTACTGGCGAGAGCAGGTTTTAAATCATTCCCTCTCGCCAGAAGGTATCCCTGGTGAGAGCCACAAGCTCACCCGCCCAGAGCTGCAACCAGGGATCGTTCCTGGATGATTACAGCAGGAAAAAAGTGAAAGCCTGCCGTTTGCCCTCCTTCCCAACTATCACCCTGGCAGCCCAGCTGCCACGGTCCCGTCTCTCTGCCCGTCCCACGGCTTCTATCCCACCCTCCGGCAGTGCTAAGGGATTTTCCCAGCATATCTGCTCTCCCGTGGGATCTGACCTGAACTGGGGGAAGGTCAGCAGCCCGGGAGAGCGCTTCCAACACATCGTTGCTATTCTGGGAAGGTGAGGATCCTGCCATCTTCCCATTAAGTCATATCCTCCTCGACCCCGTGAGGCAGTTTCCATAGAAGTCACCCTCTCTTCCAAGTGATGGAAGTTTTTATTTTTAACTGGCTTATTTACGCACTTCTCTTCCCTCCTTCAGCACTGGCCTGGGCAGTGAGTTTGGGTCATTAACCTCCCCTGGAGCTCATTCCCCAGTCCTTGCTCATCTGTCCCATCTGTCACCCTCACTTCTGCAGCAACCTAAAGGCAGAAGGAATAGTTATAGGGATTGAGGCAGCATGATGGAACAGATGAAATAAGGAAAACAGATCCCATTTAGGTGCAAGTGATTATAGGAATTAAAAAAAAAAAAAAAAGAACAAAACAGAACAGAAAAACTGATTTCAAAAGTAACACAGTGCTGTTATGGGTTTTTTTCGATTTGAGGCTCATTTGCTGCAGATTCCTGTGTAACTAACGAGCCAACAGCAGCTATGCTGTGTCCACTGTTTTCTTCCAGCCCCCTCGGCCACAGTAGCCTTAAGCTCCCCGGAGACACGCACGTCCCCGGGAGCAAACCCCACACGTCATAAAAACACAGCTACGGGAGCAAGCGAGGCGTGTGTCGGCACAGCAGATGGAGCTGGGCTGGGTCTTTCGGGGACACGGCTCTGTGACCATCAGCCAGGGAGTGAGAACTTACCTCAGGTAGCTCCACAGGAGGTCATACCAGCCTGAGGGAAATGCGTGGGCATCTCTGGGCAGTCTCTGCCCTGCTTTCAGAGACCAGCAGCAATTAAGCTGTTGCACAACTCTTCTCTGGAAGATCTAATGGATAGGAGCGCTGCTGGTGTTCTGTGCCAGAGGGAGGTTGGGTCTTGTCTGCGCAGGGACACATGAACCAACAGGACCAAATGATCTTCCAGGGGTTGGACGCCCAGAAAACCTTTAGAAATGCCAAGATCAGGAGTGTCTCCATCCCCTTTCAGGACTTGGGAGCTGGGCAAAACCATCCACTTCCACGGGGATGCTGTTGGTGGACAAGGAGCAGGACTGAAACCTGCTCCCCCTGGCCTTGGAAAGTAACTCTACCGGTACAGGACCAGGAAGCTCTTTCCATCCTCCAGCCCAGCTTCTGACTCACAGAGCAGGGTGTTTCATGAGGGAGCAGGTGTCTCTGTAGCCACCCTCCTTCTCCTGATGCTCTCCTTTTACTGGAGATCCTGAGGTGACCTCCTTTCCCTCGGTGGGGGAGTTTGACTGTGAGGTTCTCCTAGAGAGCACCTGCACAAGTGAAGCAGGGACAGTCCCTTCCCATCATCTCCCAAAGGTCACCAAGTGAAAACAAGTGTCTCATCCCACACCATTTCCTTGTGTTGTCTACCAGACTAAAACTGTGTGTCACCTTTAAGTGCAATTATCAAGAAAATTAAGATGGTAGGACTTTTGCTTTTACCTAAGAATGGAGAGCTACTAAACTGTACACAAAGTTTAGTACACAAAGCTGCCTCTCAAAGCCACCCCACACCAGGCAGCTTCTCTATCACAGATTCTCCCCCCACTACCCAAGGACCAAGCCTGACAACTCCAGCTTTCACAGAAACGAGGTGTAAAACCCCCACCCTGAAAGCCCAGTGCCCCCCATTTGGGACAGCACTGCTCCCCACATGCCTATTCCAGCACAGAAAAATCTGGGAGCAGAGACCTTCACACTGGTCTCCCCTCATTTCCCACCCAAGGCAGGCTCCCAAGGTTCAGTCAAATAAATGTCCCAGGCAGCATTTCACAGCACACAAACATCTTTGACTTGCTAGAGAAGCAATCCTCAGTTGAAAAGTTCATTAATTAGGAGCAGAGAAGCCTCTAGTGAATCTCTCAGCAAGAAGCAGGGGGAAAAAAAAAAAATTCCCCCACAATTCAGTCTAATTACAACGCCTTGGGGCGCTCCAGTCACTGTGAAGTTGAGGCCAAACTTTTCTCCCCACCCCTAGGAGCAGGAACTTTAACCCAGTTATAATTTTACTGATAATGAAAGAGAAAAAAAAAAAAAAAAAAAAAACGAACCTCCCGGTATTTATCATTTGAACTATTCTGCAAGTAACAGCAAGGAGAAGGCACTGAAAAAAAGATTCTGGCAGAACAGCAGTTGTGTCCAACCGGGACAAATCCATTCACAGAACCCCAATCCAAACCTCTGAGCAGGCAACACTGGAGGCCCAGCAGTTCCACAGGCCTGGTCAGAACAGCGCCCAGTTTCTCCTCGGGGATTTAGCAACCGCTTTCCACCCACAGACAGTGACTCTGCACACTAGGTACTTTCAGAGCAAGACCTCAACTGCCACAGCAGCTCCAGCCCCGGGAAAAGGCTGTAGCTGGAGAAGTAGTGGGAGCACTTGGAAGACCCTGGGAAGGACTCCAGGCACCCTGACAGAAGTTCCCTTTCTTTCCCAGCTTCCAGAGGATCTGGACTCCAACCCACCCCAAGCCTCTGGCGAGGCAGGGTGGATCCAGCCACAGACATGCAGAACCACACCCCGGCTGCTGCCTTGCCCTACTCCCCCCCCCCCACCCCGAGCCAGCGGGGCACAAACAGGAACTAGGCTCATACAGTTGAAAATATTTAATACGTGTTGTACACGTAGAATTACATTTTATACAAAACATGATACATCACTGAAGGAGAACACTGTACAAAAATCCCTACGGGAGTCCCAAGCCTTTATACAACAAAGACCGGGAATTACCAAGCCTAACAAACAGGCTCAAGGACTTTCCGTCAGAGCGTCTGTAAACTTCGTTTCTTTCAACAAAACACTTTTAAAAAGCACCATGTAATAGTTCTGACCTAAAACCTTTCCAAAATAGAGACTTTTATTTAATAAACTTAATACTTTCCAAGCTTAAAATACCACCCGGCGGGGGCGCCCCCGGGGTTGGCGGCAGCCGAGGAGCCTCCCCCGGGCGCCGCGGAGGGCGGCGGCCCGACCGGGAAGGGGAATTCCGGGAGGGCAGGGCCGGGGGCGCTCCCAGGGCGGGTGCCGGCAGCCGGGACCCGGGCGGGGAACAGGGAAGTGCCGCCGCCGCTGCCCCACGGTCCTTCCCGTGCGGCGGGGCAGGGCGCCGGAGTCCCACCGCGCTGGGTGGGTGGGTGGGTGTCACCTCCGGGCCCCCCATCCCGCGGCGGAGGGCCAAGTCTCTGCGGCCGGAACATCAGAAGGCCACGATGGCCGTGCTCCAGGGGTTGAGGGTCCGCAGCACCGGCTCATCGCAGCAGATCTGTCCCGTCTCGGCCGCCGCCTCGGCGGGCGCCGTGCCCGCCGCCGCCTCGCCGCCGTCCAGGGATGGCCGCCGGCGGCCCTTGGGCTCCTTGCTGAGCAGTCCCGAGAAGCTGGAGCCGAAGATACTGATGAGGCTGGCCACGTTACCCGTCTCCATGTCCTCCTGCTCGCCCGGCGGCGAGGGCGGCGGCGGTGGCGGCTCCTCTTCCTCGCGGCGGGGCTTCTTCACCGGGGATCCCGCCTGGCCGCGCTCGCCGGCGCTCCGCTTACGGGGGCAGTGCGGCGGCGGGGGGGCCCCGGCGCAGCCCCCGCGATTCTCCTCGCCGCAGCAACAGCGCCGCGGCCGGGGGCCCTGGCAGTCCCTGCCCGCCTCGTCCTGCGGGGGCGGCGGCGGCGGCGGCTCGGCCGACCAGGCAGCGGTGGGGGGCGCCGGCTCCTCCTCGGGGGGCCCGGCGGCGGCGGGGGGCGGCTCGGGCGGGCAGCCGGGCTCGCTCAGGTAGACCTGCCGGGCGCTGCGCAGCACCAGCGACACCAGGAGATTCTTGTGCAGCTTGAGGCCGCCGCGCTGGCCCCGCGCGCTGTAGATCTTGCCCAGCGAGATGCTGACGATGCGGTGCGCCTCCAGCTTGAACTCCATGGGGAAGACCGGGTGGGCGACGGTAGTGGGGCGGGGGGGAGGGGGATTTTCCGCGCCGGGATGAGGCGGAGGGAGTTGATTGGCGGCGTACCTGAGCTCCGCTCGCCGCCCCTTCGCGCCGCAGACTGAGCAAGCCCACGCGCCCGCGCGCCTTTTATACTGCCCCCGCCTCGGCCAATCAGGGCGCGCCGCCGGCCGCTCCAACCGCCGGCTGGCCCCCGCGCGCGCGCGCCGGCCAATGGCAGCGCGGGGCAGCGCGTTCGAAAGCTCGCCCCGCGGAGAGGGCGCTTAAAGCGGCAACGCCGGCGCGCGGCTAGCGGTGGGCCCCACACCAGCGGCCGTCACCCCCCCCCCCACCCCCCCGACACCGCTCTCGCTGAGCTCCGCACGGGCTCGATCGGAGCGACCGGCGGCGGTGGGGGGTTCGGCCACAGCGACTGAAACGCTCCTGGGGAGAGAAAATAAAATGAAAAAATATCAAATCAAACCAAGAGCAACTCCTGTTTTGTCGGGCCAGAAAGATTTCCCGCAATTTCAGCCTGCCTCTGACATCTTGTCGTGTTAGAGAATGAGCTGGTGTTGGTGTTGGCTGGAGGGGGAAATGTGTCTTTGAGTATTTCAAGGAAAATCTGCCCTGACATGGAGCAGAAAGCCATCCCTGCCCAGCTGCCAGGCGGAATTCTTCTCCAGGTTTCTGGCCGAGAAGCTTGCAGAAAGCCCAGGGTAGAAGAGGTTGATCCAAAAGTGGCTACAAGGGAGGATGGGGGAGGACAACAGGCCATCAGCATCTCCAGGGGTGATGGGGACCATGGCAGACTGGAGCACTTTGTTTGGGAACTGAAACCTCTCTTGGTTATAGCTGTGAGAGCTGGTGGCAGGACCAGCCTGGTGGCTGGGGGACACAGGGAACAACACAGTGACCCCCAGACACAGCTCCGGGCACCAGGGAAGCCTCCAAGAAAGCTTGGAGGGTATTTCAGGGCTTGGAGTGGAGACTCTCCTTCTTCCACCAAGGAGTAACCATCACCTGCAAGGAAAGAAGTGAAAGGGCCCAAAATTAAGGAAGTTCAATGTGCTGCCCCCAAGTATCAGTTTCTGTTCCCAGTGGCACATGACAACTCACTTTGATCCCTTTTTTCACAAGGGATTAAACCACAGAGCCCCCCAAAAGGAAAGCCACAGCCTGTCATGGTGTTTTACCAGCAGGATCTGCCACCATGTCCTGGTTTGCTGGAAGGACAAGAAGATGGCTGTCACAGTGGTAACAAAAAGCAGGTGAAGATTCAGGCACACCAAGACAGAGTTGACATAACAATCTCCCCCCCCCCCAAAAAAAAAAAACACACTCAGAACAATTGCATGTTTTCCTCCTGCTGAAACATACCTTGAGGAAAACCTCAAATGACACTCTCTGGGTGTTGGACACAACAGCAAGTCAACCTGGGGGCTGACATCCCAAAATGCCCACCTCCTCCACCTAACCTGCCACGCTATCTGAAAAGACTAGACCAGAGCATGCCCAACCACACAGCTAAAACCCTGTCCAAAACAGCTGGTCCCAGCTTTCCTCCTGCCCACACCAGGGCAAGCCTCTCCCGACCACGGGGAGCGGGGCTGTCCCCTCCACACCCGGCGTGGGAGGCCAGAGGGACGCGAGTCCCAATGGTGGGAACCGAGGGATCCCAGACCTGCCAAACCTGCTCCCCGCACCTCGGAGGGCTGGCAACACCCTGGCCTAAGCCCTCGGGTCAGTCTAACCAGCCAGGGCAAGTCTGGGCTCAGATGTTTGGGACTGCAGTCATCAGTCCTGGCCCACAGCCGGCACGTCTGCTTGCCACCCGTGTCCCCCCAGTGACACAATGTTCTGCTGTGCTGCTGGAAAGAGACTTGTACATCACCAGGTGTGTTGCCCTGGGACTGCTGTTTGCAGGATCAGGGCACCTGCATCCTCAAGCAATGGTGATTTGGGTCAGAAGGATAAAGTCAGGTTTGATCCGTCTCAGCCAGGTATATCCCAGCTCAGATGCCGGATGAAGAGCAGCAGTGCAAAGTCATCTCACTGGCTGGAAAAAGCCAAGTGCAGATGGAGGAGACACAGCGTGGGAGATTTGCTGGGTGAAGGTGCCTGGATCGGAGTGGATTGACCTGTTCTGCTGCTCACCACCTCACCCTGATGGCATGAGGCACCATTTCTCTCCAGTCACTGCACTTTGGCTACCTACTCTGCCTAGGAGCAGGCAGGCCAGCAGCTTCTCCCTGCCCTGGCCAGGGATTAGCAGGATGGGGACGGGTACTGAGCGGTCCCCCATTCCCCTCAGTGCTCAAACAGAGAGCCAGCAGGGAGGAGCAGAGGTGCAGGATGCCAGACAGCAGAACTTGTACCCAGTACCACCGGTTGCACCCACCAGCACCGTGCCTAGTGTCAGGCACAACTCTCAGCACGTAATTCCCTGGGCACCAAAGCCCTGCCTTGACATCTTCCCTGCCCCTGCCTGCTCTTCTTGCCCCTTGCAAAGAGATGGAGTTTTCTTTCCCGGGGGGGGGGAACCATGGAAGGGAAAGGGGGAAGAGGACGAGCAGCAGTGCAGGCAGAGGCAGCCCCGGCAGCGAGCAGGCGGCCGGTTGAAGCCTGGCGTTATTTTGGTGGCAGCCCTGCCGCTCCCTCCCAGGCTGATGTCATGCTTTAGTAAGTTTGAGGCAGTCACATGGCAGCTTCTGAGGTCAGCGCCTGGGGTGGCTTTGTCTGCCTGCCTGCCCTGAGCTCCTGCCTGCCCTGGGCTCCTGCCTGCACCCGCAGCGGCCCCGCTGGCAGGTGATCCCGCTGGGGTTGCCCTCCGAACAGGGCACCTCTGTGATACCCACGGCTTGGCGTCCCCGTGATTCCCACAGCTGGGCACGGCGTTGGAGCCGTCTCCTCGGCGGGACCAGTATCCCGGGCGCTTGGATGTACCCCGTGTCCGTCCATCTGCCCGCAGGAGGGGCATCGCCCCCCATCCCCCCGGGTCGGGGGGCATATGGGAGAAGGAGGCGGAGAGAAGGGTGTGTGACGGGCGCTCTAATCTCTTCATGTGATCCAAGCGGGCTGGAAAGGGGTTTGACGAACAATTAACAATCCTCCGGCTCAGCTGCTGTTTCCCGAAATAGCTCTGGCAGGAGGAGGAGGAGGAGGAGGGCGGCTGGGCTGGCTGGCAGACAAAGGTGGCCTCTCCGCCAGCAAGCTGCGGCCAGCAGAGCCTGCAGAGGAGGCAGCCCCGGAGGCCGGGGAGCGGGGAGCCCACGGCCCCACCTGGAAAGGAAAACAAAGCGAGATAAAAGCAGCTCGAGGGAGGAAGCAGCTTGTGGTACAAATAATAATTGCAGAGGACTGCGCGCACACCACCGGGTGTTTTTGGAGGTGTTTAAAGTCGCCTTCGACGGCGAGCAGAGGAGGTCGGCGCCGGGAAGCTCGTTGGGGGTTCATGCGGTTGCATCTTGGCCGGGAGCAGCGTGGGATGCCGGGTCTGCATCCCCAGCCGGCTGCCTGCATCCCCAGCTCTGGCAGCATGGGGGTTCTCCCATCCCCCTCTAGCCTCATCCCACGCGGTGGCGGTGTGGCTGGGGACCGTCCTGGCACGGCCATCTGGTGCACAGCACGGCCACCCCGACCTGCGGCCGTGGGATGAGGATGTGGTTAGCAAGATCCTGTTCCTACAGCGGCGCCTGTCCCTCTCCCCACACACCTCCCCCCCTGCCAGCCCCTCCCTGTCACCAAATGTGCGGGCCAGGCCCCAGCGGGAAGCCATATGCAGTAAAGAGGTGGAAAACCATCCTGGGAGAATGGATGGTGAAATTAAGGTCTCCTCAAAGCACAGGCTGAACCCATCCATCACTTCCCTTGGCTGTCCCAGCACCACTGCAGTGCATCAGCCCCTCTGTCTTCAATTCAGACCAGGATTTGTGAGTTAGACCCTTCCTGAGAAGAGGTTAGGAACAAATCAACCAGATGTCCCTCACCAAAAGCAGGGTTGGGGCAAAAGCCTTTGCACCAGCAGCTGCCTGCCTGCAGCAAAATAATAGAGTTTCAGGACAGCCAAAGACCCAAGGAGATCCAGGCTCATCCCCAGCAATTGCTGACGTAAACCAAACAGGACAGGGAGGAACATTTCCAAATGGGAATCCATCCACAGCTTGAGTTCATTTCTGCATGGGAATAAACATCTGAATTGTGAGGGACCCATGCAGTGCTCAGGAGGTGGAGGAGGAGGGTTGTTTGTGGTTGGGTTTTTTTCCCCGAAATATCGATGATTCGCATGGATGCAGTCTGGACCTGCCACAATCGGGTATCAGTAACTAATCTCCCAGGGTTCCCAACTGCACTGGTTTATCTGTGCTTGGAGAAGATAAGGTCAGAAGAGCTGGGAAACCTCCCAAAACAGAGCCAAGAGTGCCAACCACTATTGCTGTTGAATGAAAACCAAGCACAAGCGAAACAAATACAAATCAATACAGACCTAAACCCAAAGGAGAGGAAGCAGCTCCATCACCTGCCCTGAAACCACAGTGAGGTGTGAGCCTGCAGCACAGCCACACACTAGAAAGCAGAGGATTTTTCTGGGTTTAAAATCCCCTTCCCATCGACAGAGATTATAGTGTTGATACTGCAGGCAGGCAGGACTCTGTCCTATGCATTGTATTTTTTTTCCCAGTGACCTGGGATTCCCCCTTTTCCCCCTACACTAATGATTTAAAATTTCCCTTCCCTTCCCTAACTCTGAGCCACTGGCTTGGGATTTCCCTCCCCTCCTCTGAAGACTTGTGACCCAGAGCCCCTGCCCATTAGATTGGTACTCCTCCTACAACCTTTCCAAACACAAAGAGGGGAGGAAAAATCCCACTCCCAGCTATCAGCTTCCTCAGGCAGCCATTTCCCTTGGAAAAATGTGGCCCGACATCTTTCAGTGGCTTATGGAACTGGTTTGGCTTTCCTGAGGGAAAAAATGCATTTATTTGTCTGGGGTTTCCTATCAGACAACCCTGCTATTGTAGTCCACCTTCCTGTATGTTTTTTTCCCTCTCTGATACGCCTGCAATGGGTCTCACTTCCAAAGGCTGCCTCGTGTCCAGGGGGAAAAGAAGCAGGGCAGCTCTGCGATGCAGCCCAGCAGACGATCCCCTGGTTTCCCAACATAGCCAGTGTTTTTCACTGGAGGGATTTGCTCCCGAGCAAACTCTGCGCTGGAGAAGGCGGCAGCCTCGGCAGCTGGGGTTAAACATCCCCAATTAATCACACAAACTCCGCGCGGAGCCAGCTGCAGTCACAGTTCAGCAATCCACAGGGTACATCCTCTGCCCAGAGGAGTCTCAGCCTAATTATTTTTTTTTTCCCCTCTCCCTGTATCTCAATGTCACCTTCCTTGTAGCCATCGGGCAAACGACAACCGCAGCCCTCTGCACGCCCCAGAGTGCAGATGTGTCCTCTGCTTCCCGCTTGGGCCTGATAGGGAGGTTGCACAATGATGCTCTGGAGCCATGGAGCTGTTCGTTATCCTAGGAGAGGCTGCCCACTCCACTTCCCGCTTCCTTTGAGGACCCTCGGGGGGATCAGGGTCTTTGAGACTTGCCAGAAAATCACACCACAGAACAGCAACCACCACTGAGAGCAGCAAGGGCAGAGCAGATCCTCTCCAAGGGCAGAGCAGATCCTCCCTGTGTCGAATCCCTCCTCCCACCATCAAGAACTGCAAAATAAAACATCTGTGTCTGCCAGCGGGCACTGACTGCCTCTGTTCCTGCTGATCTGTGCCCCTTCCCTCTTGTAAGGACCTTCCTCCAGCTGCCTCATCCTTCACCTGGTTTGTGGGGAGCCTGGAGTCCTGGAGAGGTCATCCGTGGACACAGGGATAACAAGAAAGATTATAGGGAAAGGCTGCTGGAGAAAAATTCCTTCTAATTTCACTCACATAAGTAACGAGGACTCTAGCAGTCCAGCACCTCTCTAGTACTGCAATTTAACAAACCCTCTTTGGATCCATGCAAGCTCTCAGCATCCCTGGCATCCCATGGCAGGCAGTCTCAGGGATTCACCCTGCAGAAAGCAATGCCACCTTTCCCCAGTTTCATTTCCCATTTTCACCTTCATTAAATAACCGATTGCTCATGCACTGCAAAGAGGAAAATTAATTCTCTCCAAAATAACCCTTACTCTGAACAGGCTCCCTGCATCCTAACATGGATTACCACGTTGCATTTCCTCATTTATGACATATCTGATGGTATTTTTACCATTTTTGTCCCGATGCACCGTCAGTCTGCGCTGCACACAGGCCTTGCACTGTTAGGAACACAGCTGAGACTATGGCTGTGGCACGGAAACAGCTCTGATAGACAGCGAGAGCCCGTGAGAGACAGCCACAGCCCCCAGGAGAAGCTTTGGTCAGGCTTCTCACCTTTGTAGATAAGTGCAAGGCTAAGGAAACCTGCTCTGTCAGCTCCACTGGGAGCATCGAGCATCCAAGCCTTCTTGGCAAGGAGCAGTCACCTCTCATCATCTTTTTTTTTTATCTTTTAACACCTCGGAGCTGCCCCCACAGGTCACCATGTCACAGGCTGAGCCTCATGTCATCTGTTCCCTTTGTGCCTCCCAGTGAAACCCCCAAGGATTTGTAAAAAATTAGGTTCAGGACAAACACGGAGAGGCCATGAATGGGCAGGATTTGATGAAAACCCTCAGGATTTGATGTAAACCCTCACTGTTCACCACAACCCTGAATATTTAGCTACAGACCAATGTTTTCTATCGCTATCACTGTCTTAATCCTCTTAAAATCACCACTGAAAATCTTCAATTTTCACTGAAAACGCAACCAAGGAGGGAAAACACCAAAGCATCTGAAACCCTCTATCACTTCTTCTTTTAGCTGTAAAACTTTTTCGGGGGGGGGAGGGAGGAAGTCCCCTCTGCTTTCATAAATCCAAATTCAAACCAATGCAGCTTTTCCCTGAGAGGAAAAGCCACCAAACACATATTCTTTGCAGCAGGCTGGTGTGGGATCACACACACACCCCCCTGTGCGTGTACACACACGCCGCAAAGATTTTCCTGATAAAAGTTCCAGGGAGCCCAGCTCTTTCCTGCAGACAGCTGGGATTTTGACGAGTTGGCACTTTTTGGTGCAGGAGTGTTTCATCAGATCTTTCCTGACCAGTTCTGCAGCTGTGTGCCGTGCACCCAGCGCACCTCTCCCAGGAGGAATAGGTTAGCTGAGCATTCCTGAAACTCTCCTCGCTGCTTCCAAGCCCAAAATCAGAGCTTCCCACAAGGCACACACCCTCCTTCTGAAAAATACGTAGCAGCACAGTTGGAGTGGCTTTCAGGTGAAAATCCAACTCATTTTCTACATCACATAAATTAATTTCCAGCATCAAAGACCAGGTTGTCTTTTTTTATTCCTGGAAAGTTTGCAACTTCCCTAAATTTCAGTAAATAAACCACCTTACCTTCAGCCCTCAATGGCTCTGTGAAGCTTTATACTTTTTCACAAATGGACTCGATGATCTTAGAGGTCTTTTCCAAGCTAAATGATTCTGGGAAAAAAAAAAAAAAAAAGAAATCCTTTTCAATTCAGTGAATAAAGTGCTCACATAATTTATTAAAGGATTTCTGAAATTCCTAGCTACTAAGAGGCTATGGGAGCTTTTCCCTTTTTCATTCCCAATGCCATGAATGTTTCAGGCGATGCACATGTGGAAGTCATGGGAGGATCATGAGGCTTTGGGGTGTACAAGGCCTTTGGGGGACAGGGACAGACAAACTGGCCCAGTGACTCCTTGGCACTCTGTTTTTTCCCAGAGGGAACCTCCCATGCTCAGCACACGTTAGGCAGGGACATCCCAAAACCTGCCAGCGTGGGAAAACCATCCAAGATGCAGCAAGGAAGGGCCAGCAAACGCCAGCCCTATAGCTGCCACCCATTGCACCACACCTGGTGTGGGGCTGGCTGGAGCAGGAGGATTTCTCACCCCCCAAAACTGCGGAAACCGGTTCAACGTGTGCCACAGCCTTCCCACCCCACACCAGTGAGGAAAGCTGCTGGGATTGCAAAAGCCAGCTATCCAGTTCCCGTGCTGAGGAGGCACCTCTGCCAGTGGGGTTTGTGCCCATTCCCTCAGTGAACTGGCACTGCCTTTGCTCGGGATGGGATCACTGCCACGTTTGGGAAGCACAGGCAGGGGTGTGCGCTTCGGTCAAAATTTGGGGCAATCCTCCTGGCCAAGCCTCTGCAAAATCAATCGTTGTGCCAGACTGTCCCATGGGAGTTAGGCAAGGACATCCCCATGCAGAGGGATCTCTGCTGTGTGTACGTGGATGGGCACATCCCCCAGCACGCTGCAGGTTCCCTTCCCCTCCTGCCAGCTGCTCCAAGCCCAGGGCTACCTGTGCTCACAGCTGACAGAGCCCAGAGATTTAGGAGAGATGGGAGTCAGGGAGGGAGGGTTCCTCACTCTGGAATGGACAAAGGCCAAGTGGTACAGGGTTGTTCTCACCCTGCACATGGCAGGAGGAAGGAAATGGTGCCTGTGCCTTCCTGGGACAGGAAGGGCAGCAGGAGCTGAGCAGACTGTCTGTTGCCCCCTCCTTTTTCCTCCCACAATGGCTTGGTACACAGCCTGGATGAGCTGCTCCTCCTGGGAACCATAGCGGGGACCCCAGCCTGGGGAAGGATGGGTGATGTCGGACAGCATGTAGGGTGAAAGGGATGTGGGGCCTCAGACTGCTGCAGGAGAGCTGCTGGAGCTTCCCTGTGGCTGGAAGTTTCCCCTTCTTGTTGGCAAGTGCATGTTACTCGTTTTATCAACTAGGATAGCGGACAAGCAAGGAGTGAGAAAGGTGCCTCCAACGCAGGGTGCAGAATAGAAATGAGCAGTAGGCAGAGGAAACTCTTTCAGCAGGAGATCCCTATGCCTGTGCAGAGCAGTCAAATGGTGGGGAACCCTTCTTTTTCTGGATTATCTCCATACCTGGGCATAGGTTTTTGTACCATGGCCAGTGAGTCTGGATGTAGAGGCTGGCTGGCTGGTTTGCATGAGGTTTGTTAGACTGCAAATCCTGTGAAGGAAAAAGAAGTTACTGTCCTGGGTTTGTCATAAAGCACAAAATGTCTTCCACAAAAAATAGTCTGGTGTGGACAATACTGCTCCTAACTCCAGGTGTGTGAGGAGATGGTGGTTGAACTCCTTACCTCACTTCCTCTCTTCACTAAGCAGGCTGCTTTTTGTTCTTCCTTTTTCTTTTTTTTTTTTTAAATTAAGATTATTAATTCAAATAACACGAGGAATGGGACGTACACCACCTTCTGCACTGTCTTGCTGGTGGCACAGTAATGATGGTGACTCAGTCTGCTGTGGGAAGGCATCAAGTAGGAATACAGATCCACCTGTGTCATGATAGGGCTGCTGAGACTAGGGCATCGAGGGAGGTCATCCTACCCTTCTAGTCAGCCCTGGCAAGGCCACAACTGCTCACAGTTTACAACTGTGAGCAGGAAACTCCACAGTACAAGAGAGACATGGATCTCCTGAAGCAGGTGCAGTGGGGAACTACCGAGTTGGTCAGGAGTCTGGAGAATCTCTCCCAGGAGGAAAGGCTGAGGGAGTTGGGCATGTTCAGCCTCGAGAAGAGGTGACAGAGAGGTGAGTCAGAGAGGATCTCATCAATGACTGTCAGTACCCGAAGGGAGGGGGCAGAGAATGGACCAGGCTCTGCTCAGTGGTGCTGATCCAGACGGCAAGAGGCCACGGGCAGACACTTATCCACAACAACATGAGGAAGAACTTCTTTACTGTGCACCGGAACAGAGACCGGGGAGCACGTGGAGTCTCCCTCACCAAAGATATTCCAGAACCGCCTGGACGCAATCCTGTGCCATGTGCTCTGGGATGACCCTGCTTGAGCAGAGAGGTGGGACCAGATGACCCGGTGTAGGTCCCTTCCCGCCTGACTGACCGTGCATGTGACGATGCGGGTGTGGGGGGGCCCCGAAGCCGCCGAAGCTTCCCTGGGAGATCCGGGACGGCTCCGCCGCTCCGCCGGGATAACACAGCGCGCCACCGGGGGTGACGTCACCGACCACGCCCCCACAGGCGGGACCGCGGGGGTGCTCCGGGGGGCGTGCCGGGGGCGGGGCCTGGCGGGAGGGGGCGGGGCTTGTCGGCCGGCCGTGGCGTGAGGCGGCGGCAGCGCCATGTCGATGGAGGACCCCTTCTTCGTGGTGAAGGGGTGAGCGCCGCCCGCGGGGGGCTCCGGGGCACGGCCGGAGCGGCGGGGAAGGGGCCGCGGGCGCTCCCGGGCGCGGAGCGGGCAGGCGCGGCCTCCCCGCAGCGCGGGAGGCCCGCGGAGAGGAGAGCGATGGGCGGGCTGGGGGGGTCTCTGTGTGGGGGGGAAAATGGCGGCCGGGCCCCCTGGCGCTGCCCGGGGCTGCGTGTGGGCACCGCGGGGTCCGGCGGTGGCGGCCGGGCACGGCAGGGCCCGGGGGCAGGCGGGCAGGGGCCGGCTGGGCCTCCCCTCGCTCTGCAGGGGCACCCCGGCCCTGGCCGCAGGTGCGGCCCCGGACGCAGCGGGCACCGCGGGGCCGGTGGCTCGGGGCTGGCAGCCTCGGGGGGCCGCGGTGTCCCGGGGGAAAGTGGGGAGAGGAGCGGGGACCGGGCTGTGGGACGGACAATGGCCGTGGGAGGAAGCGAGCTGAGAGGAGACGGAACACAGGCAAACACAAAGGTGGTCAAGGGAAAATTGTGCATAATAGGGTAAAAAGCTCCGTGGGAGCTGCTGGAGAGGGTCCAGCAGAGGCCACAAAGATGATTTGGAGTCTGGGGCATCCGTCTAATGAGGAGAGACTGCAGGAGCTGGGCCTGTTTATTCTGGAGAGGACTGAGAGGGCATCTATCTCATCAATTCACATAAATATCTCAAAGGCATCTCATCAGTTCACATAAATACCTGCCAAACGGATGGTGCCAGACTCTGTTCAGGGGTGCCCAGCAGCAGGATGAGGAGCAATGGCCATGAACTCGAAGACAATAAGTTCCACCTCAATTTAAGGAAGAACTTCATTACACTGAGGGTGGCAGAGCCCTGGAACAGGCTACCCAGGGAGGTCGTGGAGTTTCCTTCTCTGGAGGCATTGCAAACCCATCTGGACACATCCTGTGACGCCTGCTCCAGGTGACCCTGCCTCGGTAGGGAAGTTGGACTGGATGATCTCCAGAGGTCCCTTCCAACTCCAGCTATTTTGTGATTCCGTGAAAGCGCTTCAGTCTCAGAACGCAGGCCGGGGCCACTTTCAGCGTTGACCGGGGGACGGTCTTCTGATCCGGGTCACAATGTAGCAGCGCTGGGGAGCAGCAGAGAGGCTCGTATGGGCGTGGTGGGGAAAGGCAGCGGAGAGCAGGAGTTGTGGGACGGGATGCTGGTGCAGCCAGGGAAGGCGAGTCCCTTTGCCAGGCTGAACCGGTGCTAAGGGAAAAAAAGTAGGAGTCGCCATGGGTGGGGAGCAAATATCCTGTCAAACTTTCCAGAGAGATTCCTGCGGCATTTGGGGAAGGGCAGGGAGAGGAGAGGGGATGTGCTGCCGCTCCCAGAGTTAATTTTACCTGGCAGGTCTGAGGGGCTGGTGGTGGTGGAGCCAACCAGAGTTGCATTTGCCTTGCTTTCCTGGTGTCTGTAACTCTCTCCATCGGAGGACATCCAGCTCTGCTTTACATTCCTGCTTCTGGGTACTTCCACAAGTGTGTTCAGATGGAAAAAAAAAAAAAAAAACAAAAAAAACAAACACAAAACCAAAAGCACTGCTGGCAAGTAGTGTAGGGAATGAAGTTTTCCAGATCTTCAGTGCGGGTTGCTGACCTTAGGGCACCAGATGTGGCAGACTCGGAGCCGTGGACGTGCGGGAAGAGGAGGGGGACATGCGTTGGGGCACTGAGAACTGCAGCTCAGATAGCAGTTTGAGGACTTCAGGCCCTGATGTAATGTAGAGAGCTGCAGTCCTGGCACCCCTGCGGGGTGTGAGCGCATCTCATCTGTCCTGAGCTTCTCCTGATGTTAGCCTGCTTTCCTTCACGGGGGTGAAACACCTGCATCTGCCATGGGTGCTGTGTGCAAGCTCACGGGGGCCACCTCTCACAGCAGCACAGTCTGGTCTCGACTTCATTCCTCATCCCACCTCCCTCTGAACCTGGGGGAGCAGTTCACAGGATCCCAGAGTTTGTAAATATAGATAACCACACTGAGGGCCCACCACCCAAATTTACAAACCCGCTTGCCCAAGAGCAGTGCTGTCAGCAAAGCCTTCCCCTGATGTGAATGCACTCGTCTCCAAAAGAGCTTAGAGCAGCAGAAAAAACTTGTGTTCCCTAAGCCAGCATAGTAGGGCTGTGTATTTTTTTAAATGCTGAATTAAAATAAACAGTGCTGCACTCAACAGTCTGCCTGGCCGTGTTGTGGGGACAGTTCCTGTAACTCTCTGTACCCTTGGGGTATCTTGCATGGGTAGTCAAGAGCCTTCAGAGGAAAACTGTTGGGAGGAATGCAGAACATGGATTGCCAAAGAGCTGCGTCTTTCAGACCCTCTGCCCTGGCTTGCCTGTGTGACACTTCCCCTGAAGAAATAGGTCCCCTTACAGCATTAATAGCTGTAAATTGTTGCTGCTCAGCGCCTTGTGCTGCAGCAAGAGACAGGATTGTCCAGGAGGTAGGGCAAATCCTTATTTTACAAAACAAACTAGTTGTCTGAAAGAAAGACGTTTGGGAGGAAGCTGTGGCTTCCCTGCTCAGCTGGACATGGGGCAGTCCCAGTGTCACTGCTGCAGGGCAGCTGATGATAATTCCTTGGCTTCTTTTCACTCACTCTGGCTGCAGGGAGGTGCAGAAAGCCGTGAACACTGCCCAGGGGCTCTTCCAGAGGTGGACAGAGCTCTTGCAGGATCCCTCCATCGCCACAAGAGAAGAAATTGACTGGACCACAAATGAGCTCAGGAACAACCTGCGGAGCATCGAGTGGGACCTGGAAGACCTGGATGAAACCATTAATATCCTTTCTGTGGTCCTTTGGAGGTAGGGGCTTGCAGTTCCCAAGTTGTACTAAACCCCCAGGTGCTAGTGCTTGCCATTTTTTTGCAGAAATCAGGACTGTTTAGGATTGAATTTTACATTTACATTGTCTCTTCTCAAACTGCAGATGAGAAATTAAGGCAAGGATTTTCCCTTTGCCTTTTTATTTCCCTTTTTACAAGGTTTAGTCTAAGATGCTTTGTTCTAGAAAGCCTATTGTGTTTTATGAATCTGAATTTCTGCGGAGTCAGTCATACTCTAGGCTGGCTTCCAGAAATACTCCTTTTCCCTTGTGTTCATCTGAACGCTCCTGAAAGTGCTGCACAGCATCACAGAACCAAAAAAAAAAAAAGGAACCTACCACTGGTACGTGTACTGCACAGTACATTCCTGCCATGCCTGTTCTTCTGTCCAGTGTTCTGTATTTTGCTGATCAGATTTTGGGAACAGGCACAGAACAGTGGCCATTTGGCACCCTTTGGGGTTTTGTGTGTCCGTGTGTGTACCCAACACCGCTTCCAGGGACTCCTTGACTTGCTGCCCACGCATTGTTGAGGCAAACCCGCGGAAATTCAACCTCGATGCGACGGAGCTGGGCATCAGGAAAGCCTTCATCACCAGCACGCGGCAGGTGGTCAGGGTAAGGAATGTGGACTTGGGGTCAGAGATGGGGAAGGCAGGGGGGTGGTTAGGTGGCTAAAAAAAGGCAAGCTTGGGAGCAGAGAATAAACCTGCTACCTGCTCTGTCCAGGACTTCCTCCTCTTCCCCATGTGCTCCTGCCTGGGGCTGCCCGGGTGAAATTGGGGGTGCGGGTGTCTCTTAGCATTCCTTCCTTTTCTGCTTCTGTCCCTGGAAGTCTTCACACCTCTCTTGCAGCACTGACCCTGGGAACTGGGGGGGAAGAGTAAAGACCCCGCTGCGATGCAGGGGAGGCTGGAGCCTCCCTTGAGAGTTGAGGGAGATGAGATCACAACAGTCCTGGCCACTTGTAGCACTAGTTTTCAAAAACAGGGAGACCGCTTTGAACACTGGCAGATGGTTAAAGCCTGGTGTTATTGACATGGTGACTTCAACTTCCTACCCCTGAAAAATAGTCCAAGCAACCACTAGATTTATTTTTAACTCAAGGACTTTTTTTTTTAGTTTAAGCTCGCACTTCAGAAGCAAAAAGGAGATTTTAACAACTTGGTAGCAATAAAAAGAGAAGAAATGTCTTCCCCAAAGCCTCACTGCCTGCTAACAAGCTGCTAGTTAGGAAGTTTTCTCTCTAATAATAGCTACACTGAGTTTCTGCTGCCCCTCATGACTCTGATGTTCCTGCTCCACAGGAACATTGCTGTGGCTGGCAGCAGGCTTGTTACCCCACCTGCAGTCCTGCGGTCTGAATGAAGTTCCTAAGGCTTACCTGGGAACTGATCCCGAAACCGCGCTGCCCCCAGGTAGCAGGCGTGTGCTTGCTAAGCCTTGCCCCTGGTGTGGTCCACTCCCAAACAAGCAGGATCAGGCAAGCCCGTTCTTTGGTCCTCTTTCCCTGGCTGAAAACTGCTGGCTAACGGGTTTTGGAGCAGTGTCTCCTGCTGGTAAATGAAAATGGTTGGTGGCGGCGTGCAGCTGACCTCCAGTTTTCAGGGGGGGGAATTCGTGATGTGCAGCAGCACACGTGTTATTAGCCAGTGAGAAGTAACCAATGAGGTCTGGTACTCTTGGGTGATGAGTTGCGCCTCTCTGAACGGTAAAACGCACCTGAACGCTCTGGTGACAACAGAACTGTGCTGGGGGATCAGCCTCTGCCAGATCACGTTGACTGCTTGCTAATCTATAAAAACTAGACTATATCACGTTGAGATGGGGAGCCTTCTGTGGGTAGCGACTTTCTGCAGGAGTTCAGCAGCATAAATTAATTGGTAGGAGAAAACATAGGCACAGACACAGAGGATGGCCACAGGACAGGAAATCTGCCTCATCCTATGCGATATAAAACCTGGGAACAAAGCGCAGGGGGTTACAGTCTTCCAAGGCCTTAACAAACATTACTCTTCCTTACACACTATCAGTGGGAATATTGGTTTATTATACAAAGCAAAGTGTTTCTAGTTGTAATAGAGCAAAATGAGTAGTAAATAAGGAATATTTTCAAAATATCCCATTGGCATTGGTTTTAGCATTGGTAGAGCAATATGAACTGTATTGAAACTTCCTCTGGTATCTTTCCAGACTCTTCAAAACTATACATTCTTAAAGAAAACCTGCCTTCCTTCACTCCCCCTGTAGAAGCCTTGCTGGGTGTAGACAGCCCTGTAACACTCTGGAACTGCCTGTCACCTCAAATCCAAAGCTCACATGCTGCTTCTTTTGTTGAACAAACAGGATATGAAGGATCAGATGTCTAACTCCTCCATGCAAGCGCTGGCTGAAAGAAAAAACAGGCAGGTGAGAACCAGAAACAGGCGATATATATCTGTTACAATGTATATCCTGTTTGTAGTTGATTCCCATACAAACCTGTGTTCTGGGAAGGGGCTTGCACGTGGCGGCTGAGCTGTGTGTTTGGGCCGCGTCTGTCTGGCTGACCTGGGAGAGCCCCTTTTCCAAGCCTGTCTCTCAAAGCGGTAAGTCAGCACTCGCCATCTGTCTGTGTCTTCAGATCTAGTTGTGTACAACTGTCAGCGTTGCATCATCCCTTGGAAAGGGAAATCTCCCTCCTCCTCGGGGGGAGACCGCCTCAGAATCCATGGCAGTGAATGTAATCCTGCTCTCTGCTGGATTTAGGAGCCAAGATGGTGCAATATCCTTTTGCACAGCTGCCTCTCATAATAGCCATGTGAGAAGATGGAAGAAGCTCAAGGAGTCTCGGGTTTTCTGCGCTTGTAATCTAAGGAATAGAACTCGATGCAGCTTGTGCTCCTTCCCAGCTGACAGGGAGGCTGTAAGGAGATCCCGGAGCTGACTTCCAGAGCCGCCTCACTAAAGCTGGTGTGCACGGTTAACTTGTCTGTTCTGCATCAGCCTTACCACCTGTGGCAAAACCAAGAAACTGCAACAAGCCACCGAGAAGCAGAGATCTGGTTCCTGAGCTTGTCTAAGGGCTAATTGATGTGCTTGGCAAACACTCGAGGCAGCAAAGTCCCTGACACCCTTGCTCAAACAAGCCCGTAGCTTTCTCTGGGATTTGTTGCTTCCCTTTGCACAGGGTTCCTGCTGGCTGTAGGAGACCATATGGCCCAGCTCACGCAGCGACATCTGGTCAGGAAAACTGACTTCCCCTTGCTGCCTTCCTCTCACTCCCCAACCCCTCGCCTTCCCTCCAGCCCACAAGGCTTGCGCAGGGCTGCACAGGCTGCTGGACTCCATGTCTGAGGAGCTGCTAGTGCTGACCTGACCCTCACGGCTAAGGCTGGCAAACAGAGGCCTTTCTACTGAAGCTGCAGCAAACTAGTGCACATTAAATAGCATTAAATACACAGTAGCTGCCCTTGCCACATACTGGAGGGAACCAGGGGCTCACTCAGTGTCGCAGGGGCAGACAGAGCTGGCTTCCTGCATGATCAGACTGTCAGCTTTCCTCACCCCTCCTTGAACCTTATGACGCAGGTGAACCATAGAGACCACCTTGTTTTCAACCTCCCAGAGCAACCTGGTCATTTTCTTGCTTTTCTTTACAAATACTCGGTCATCCCCTCCTGCCCACAAACATAGGCTGCAGGATGGCCTCATTACAAGTCAGCCTTGCCCCCGCACCAGCTCCTCCCTAACCCACCCGTAGCGCTGCAGGGTGCAGCTCCTCACCTGCAGGTCTTCTTCATTGTCCAGCATCTGTTGCTTGTGTTACTCCACTTCCAGGACCAGACTACTCAGCTGGAAAGCCACATCTCTGCTGGCTCTGCACAAGCTTTTCTCTGTCCAGGTCGTAGGGCAGGGAGCAAGCGTAACCTTGTAAGCTGGCAACTGAACCACCTGCTGGAGCAACAGGCAGCCTGGATCGTAGAACATAGGCATACAGCACTGCTCTGTTATACTGTGCTATCCTACTGTCAGCCCAACGATTAAGTACTTTATCCAGCCCCTGTCATTAGCAGCACAGTGCTCAGTTTGAGCTGTACATCTGTTAGCACAATATATCCGGATACTTCCCAGCTCACATGTCCCAGCACACAGTGCTGTGCCTCTTGAGCAGGCCTTTGCTAGTCCTTTGTGTTGGGCAGACCTCCTGCCACGCTCCGGCTCTCCTGCTGCTGGAGAGGCATATCTGCAATCCAAGGCTGCAGAGACTTCCCAGGCTGGCATTTTGGCATTGTGTTGGTTTAGTCCATGACAGCAGTTTGGCTGAGTAGCAACAGAGCAGGAGGAAAGGGATGCTCTGTGTGTGTGTGTGTACAGGAGTGCTGCCTCATCTGCCTTCCAGCTACACCCTACAGACAGGCTGTGAGCAGACACAGGAGTGTTGCTAAGGGCTTTCTGCATCTCTTTAGGCACTCCTGGGAGACAGTGGGAGTCAGAGTTGGAGCTCTGGACCTGACAAATACAGCCGTCTGGACCGGGAGCTGCAACTAGCAAATTCACACTTTATCGAGGAGCAGCAAGCGCAACAACAGGTAAGGCGGCTGGCACCATGCAGAATAAATAGCTTTGCTGCCAAATGGGTGCTGGGGGAATAAGGTACAGACAGCGAGAGCCAAAAAAAATCCAGTCCTTGGCTGGATCCAGGAGCCTGACAGTCATCCTCTTTGCTTGTGGCATGGATCTGGGCATGCAATTCCTGTACAGCACAGCTCTGGATGCATCTTGGCACTGAGCTTGTGACCCTTGAGGTATGAGGCTTCTGCTCTGTTTAGAAGGCACGATCTGGAAGATGTAGCATGCAGAGCTGAAGTAGTACAAGGATTGCTGAAATCCTTGGAAGAGTAGAAACATTGCAAACAGAAAAGAGCCCATTTCTCTTATGCAATTTCCCCTGTTTAAAAAGTGTTTGCCGTTGTTGTTGTGCATCTCCCTCAGAACGGCCTGGGAGTAGGAGCACGCGCCTGCTTCCTTTTCCTGCCTTTGTCACCGTGAGATTAGTGAGAAAGCCTGGGCTTTGGGAGAACCCCTGGCGAGGCACTTCCCAGCTGACACTTCCCAGCTGACGGGAGTTTGCCTGGAGAAGTGCCCGGGCCGGGCACAGACCATGTGCAGCAGCCCAGCCAACTGTAGGCCTTTACTCAGGCAGCTTCTCAGAGGTGGCAAACTCTGCTAAATCTCCTGACCTGTGACACCTCCCCAGCTTCCAGATGTGTTTTACCTACTGAATCTAGGAAGATAAATAGATTCAGAAATAGGTAACTGGGGTAAATCTAATCCTTAGCGTGACTGTCCTTAAAATGACTTAAAACATCAGCAGACTTATTCCTTTGGCACATGAAGCCGGGCTGCCTATTTTTAGCTGTAGAAGCTGCAACAGCCTCTTACTTGGATTAACCTCTTGTTAGCTGAAGCATGTTCCAGATTTCCCAGGCACAGCATCAGAATGGCTCCCAAGTGTCTTCTACCGTACTTGCTTACTTCGCCAAGGTTTTGATGACCAGTCCATGTGGCTTCCCACAGTCACTTTAGCTGTGGGTGCAGCATGGCTGAACTGAGGCTGGATTTGCAGGGATGTCTGGAGGCTGCAGCCTGCTGTGCCACGGTGATGCCATGCCACGGAGGCTTTCCTGTGGCTGTCACCTCTCCAGCATTTCTTAGGAACGCAGTCCTCATTCCTGGTGGCTTAAGTCTGAGCCCAGGCCTCACAGCTGATGTTGGCTGAGCAGCAAGTGACTGTCCACTGGATCAGCTGCAGGAGGCAGACCTGTAACTGCCCGTTTCCCTTCTCTCTGGCCGCAGTTGATTGTGGAGCAGCAAGATGAGCAGTTGGAGCTGGTCTCTGGCAGCATCGGGGTGCTGAAGAACATGTCCCAGCGCATTGGCGGGGAGCTGGAGGAGCAAGCAGTGTAAGTGTGGGATGTGGCAGCAAAAACCCGGTATGGGGTTGACTGCAACACAGCTGGAGGTCCTCAAACACTTACCTCTGCCCTTGTTAGGGCCTTGAATTTACTGGTCCCTCAGGCAGCCTCTCCCAGCCAACCTTTGGAAAACATCTTGTAGCGTAATCTGCAAGGATCCAACTGCAGCCTCCTTCGTTTGTAAGCCTGCACCTAGGGCAGGCTTAGCTGCCAGCTTACCTTTCTTTCCTCCTCTCTTCTTTCCACATGCTCCCCCTCAGGCAGCCAGCAGACAAATAAAGGAGGGAGGTGCTGTGTGAGGGGGGGATACTGAGCACTTCCCTACTCCACAGGGTTTTGTGCTGATCCTGCATAACTGCTGGAGCTGGGAGCTCTCAGCTCTGCCTTGCCGCCCTGAAACACACAACACAGAGCTGCTCTTCATCATCAAAGCTAAAAATAGCCTTCACCCACGCAAAGGGTTAAAGGGCAGCTCACAAAGTCATTTGCATCCATCCATTTACATACAAATTAGATTTCTCTCCCAGTTCTTGTCCTTTGCAAACAAGTTCCCAGTTGTGCAGGCTAACAGCAGTGCTTCCAGAGAGGCTTGAAGGGTTCATGCCTAAAAACCCTGCATGTTTGGCTGGTAGGAGTCTGGAGGGCCGTGTGACTTGCGGTGTCATCTTTAATGGAGAAGGGGAACTTTAAACCCACCCTCTCTGTGAAGTCCTGCAGTGCTTTCACAGAAGAGGTCGGTGTGGTGTGTCTGTTTTCAGATAATCACACAAGCCATCGGTGCTTGCTAGACTAGCACACAACTACCACAGTGAGGTTTTTACAACTCTTCCTTTCTCCCGCTGAATGAAGGTTTAACAAGTGCCCCGGAACTCCAGATGGAGGAAGCTGTCCTTTTAAACACATTAAGCTTTAAAGTCCCACTGGCTGGAGACAATTGGATTTGTACCTTGATTCCGAATGTGCAACGGCATTGACAAAGCATGGATTCAGGAAGGCTTTCAGATTCATTACAGTTGCTGGGTGGAAGAAGCAGAGGGGTAACTTCCATGCAGAGCTTAAAAAGCACCTTCAAAGCAATTGCAGATCTCATTCCCGCTTGATACATGACTGAAACAAGATTTTAGCTTCTGCTGCAAGTCTTGAACAAGAAAAGAGATTTCAAGTCCAAGCTGGTACCTAGACCTAACCAGTCCTTGCTAATCACAGATTATAAATGAGACTTTCCTCTTGTAAAGAGGAAAGCCCCCCCCCCCATCTTGCAGATGCATGAGAGCTCAGCTGCGAACACACAGCAGGGATCAGTCTGACTGGAGTCCCAAATTACTTCCCACTTCCCACCAAAGCAGAGCTGCTGCTTCAGCAGGTTTTTTCTCCCCTTGGGTGCTTCCAGGAGGTAGAGGCATGCTCATTTTCTCTGCCAAACTGTGATACTCTGATCCCATCAGTGTTTTGATCAGTGTGTGTGAGCACACTGCAAAATCCCAAAGGGATGTGCTACCTGCTGACCGGTGTCCTGCTTCTGTGTCCCCAGGATGCTGGATGACTTCTCCCATGAGTTAGACAGCACTCAGTCGCGGCTTGATAACGTCATGAAGAAGCTCGCCAAAGTGTCTCACATGACGAGCGGTAGGTCCTGGGAAATGGGATCCATCCAGTCCTGGAAAGGCAAGGATAAGCCCTCAGATCTTCAGACTGGGACGCTGTGTGCTCCCACCCACCCAGCAGAGGGGAGGGAGGAGCTCTCAGTGCTTGAACCAAGGGGAGGACTTCCAAGCCCGGCAGCTGCCTTTGTTTTATTTACAGATGCCTTTCTATTTATGCCGCTACTGCTGGGAAAATCCCCCTCTAGCTGGTAGGAGGGGAAGTCCTGCAGCCTCCTGCTCTGCTGCAGTTTCCCCGTGCTGCCTGTGGAACAAAAGCTGTCAAGGTGCCATTAAGCCTGGTCACTGTGTGTGGCTTCCCCCACACCAGAATGCCTGCAGCAAGCCCCTTCCCAAATCCCACCTGCCCTTGGGCTGCTGGCGCCTGCAGGTCTGTGGTCAATCAGATCTCCCTCAGCTGGTGGAGGAAAGGGCTGAATTCTGTGCTGAACCCACAGAAAAGTCCTTATAAGGCTGTGCCTGAAGCTGGTGGGCTGGCAGGGCTCCACGGGCAGAGCAAACAGGAAGCCCGGCGTGCCTGCCGGGAAGTCCCCCGCCGCCAGCTCCCCTCTCCCAGCACTGGCAGAGTGCCCGGCGTCACCTCCTCCAGTACCCCTCTCCTGTGGGTGCTCAGGTACCTTGTGAAGGCAGCAGCCAACCAGGAGGAAAAGCATTCCTGCTCTGCAGGATTAGGCCGTGTGGGGGATTTATGAGGTGGTGGGAATACAGCCCTAGAGTGCTGACAGCAACACTTTGGGTCACCAGTAGCCCAGCAGCAGCACAACCGCTGGCAAACCCTGTGTATCTGCCCTTTCCTCTGGGAAAACCCATGAATCATTGCAGAGTGTTTCTGAGTGTTGTGAAAAGAGCATTTCTACTGGCATCTGATGTACCAGGGCCGACCAGGAGGGCTCTTCCCGGCATAGCTGCTGAGCCCAGGAGTTGGGAAGTGCCAGCAGCCCTGTTCCCACTGCTGCACCATTGTCTCAGAGGGGCAGACAGCAGCTCTCAGAGACAATGCAGTGTTGAGCCAATGAAGTGTAAAGATGTCCAGGGAAACCTTATTCCTGACCCTCTCCTAAGGGGAGCTGCCACAAGCTCTTCCTGACAGAGCTCTTCCAGGCAGCTTTCACCAGATCCCTTTTTGTTCCTCTAGCAAACAGAATTCTCCATGAATTGAACAGCGAACACAGCAGCTCTCTGCTTGTTTCTCCCAATTGCTTTTGAGCCAGCTTATCAAATCTATTTGAACTTGGTTGGGGAGAAGGCCCAGAATTCCCACAGCTGTTCCCAAAACCCGATGGATCGTGGAGGAGAAGGGCTGTGGCACTGTATGTTGCAGTGAGGCATGCTCCCATAGGAGCTGCTGTTTTGGCTTGTTATGGCTTTAAGCTTCCTATGGCTTTGAGCTCCTACCAGTACAACAAAGGAAAGTGCTTCCTCAATTTTCCTTCCCCGCTACAGCAGGAAGACTGATGCTTCCGTTTCCTTCCAGATCGACGGCAGTGGTGTGCAATAATCGTACTCTTCATCATCTTGCTGGTGGTGCTCATCTTGTTCCTTGTCCTCTGATGGACTGAACTTCCTCGGACACCCCCTCCCCACCCCCTCGCCCCGGCAGCACGGGGAAATGAAACTCTCACTGTTTCCGTCCGCCCACAGAGATCCCTGGCAAGAAAACCTGCGCCCAGCTCTCACCATCCTCCTCCGAGGACTGTGGCTCGGCTTTGCCTGTGTCTCACCTGGCCCTGGGGAGAGGGGCTGGAGGACTGGAGCTGCCTCCTCCCCTGGTGCAGTGTGACCTGGACCTGAGCTCCGGGTCTGGACCTGGGGAGCTGGAGGGGGACTTGAGCCCTCCGCTTCCTCCCAGTGCAGGTAGGAGCTGGTCATGGCGGTCCAGAGCTGCCTGCGGTGGAATGCGGACACAGAACAGTGAGCCCTGGGGAGGACGGGACAGGGAGGAGAAATTAATGAATTCACCGAGCATTACAAACCGCACCGCCAGCGCCAGCCACGAGCGCTACTGGGTGGCACGAGACCCCACAAGCCACAGCGAGGGAGGGGAGCCCCAGCCACCCTCCCCCTGCCCCACGCCGCCTCCCCCCTGCCGCGGGCCGGCTCTGTGCCACCAACTCACTGCCCAGAGAGCACAGTGAGTCCTCAGCAGAGCCTTCCCACCCTCCACACCTGGGCAGAAGGCAGAGCCAGAGGGTCTCATGTCCTGCTATCAGCCACCCAGGCACCGTTAGACATCCCAGAGCTTTAAACTTGGGTTGCTGCACGCCAAGCACTGGCAATCAGCTGTGAGCCGGAGAGGGAGTGTCTTAAAGCTTTTAAAATTGCCTCCCTCATTATACAGCCTCTGAAGTTCATTGACTGATGCTTTCCTTGCCCTTGTATAACTGAGTCACTGCTTCTGTTTAACAGCTGCTTCCCTTTGGCAAGTGATTTGCCAGGTCTAAAATAACTTATTTTTTTAAGGAAAAAAAAAACTCTGAAAATTTTTTTGATGACAGAGTCACGTTCTCTCTGCAGGTGCACGACGTGCATGATCAGAGAAACAGTGCTCAATGATGTATTTTAAGTGCATGTGAACTTGTAAATAGGTTTTCTTAATTTTTCCCAACCATTATTTTTTTTGGACACCTCCATTGTATGCAACCAAAAGGCAGGAGATTCAAAGCTATATCATGTTCCCATATTCCTTCCCAATCCTTTTGTTACCTTCAAGTTGTTTGTCACTTAAGTTGTCTCAACAGTGTCAGGTAGCTGAGTTGTCTCCCTTGTACAGTGAATGTGGACTAGCCAGGTGGGTAATACCAAACTGTGGTGAAGAAAGCTCACCTGGGCATTGTCACTGGGGAGGAACAGGCAGGCAGGGGGGGTCGTGCTGCAAGCACTGATCATGAGATGTGGGGTGACCCTTCAGGAAAGCAAAAATGGTTTCTTACTCCACTCTGCTCCCATATTAAAGCTGCAAACATGAAAAGACTCGGGACAGGCTGGCTTATGGCTCCCAGATGGGCCGGGGGAGGAAGTTAATTGGCACTGACGCAAAGACTCCTGCTGAAATTGCAAATCGCCCCAAAATCGTCCTCCCAGCCTTGGAAGCTTGCCACCGGATGTCTTTACCTCCGGGACCGAACACTCCTCCCCACCAGGTTTGTGGCTCCCTCCAAGGTCTGTATGCCCCCCATCCCTGCCGCTGGATGCACAGCCAGCGGCATCGTGCCTTCCGCAGCCAGGTGCCAGATGGGGGCCCAGCCGAGCCTCCCTGTGCCCACCCAGGTGCTCTCACCGTTAACGCACACGTGGTGCCCTCGGTGCCCACCTGCACTCCTCATTTCACAGTGGCTCCTTGTCCTTGCAGAGCGTTCTGTTTCCTTTGGTTACGCTGCAAGGAATAGGTGGTGTCTGCTTTCCAAGGCTAACTGTCACAGCGTCTGCGCTGCTCTCCTCGGGCTTACAGCTCTCCAAGAGCAGGTTCCCAGGAGCACGAGTCTGGCCAGGGAGCAGGGCTTGCTGCCGGACGGTGTTGGCACACCTCCAGTCCCTGCATTGTTGTTGGCATGGTTGTGCATCCTCCAGGAACGACTCCTGTGCAGGACTGCTCCTTCAGTAGTGCAGGGGGTGGCCCAGCTGCTGGAATCACTGCACGCCACCCGACTGTCTCTGGTCCCTTTTCCTGTGTACATTTGCTTTTCTGTCGCTGGTGGTGCCCATCCTGTTAACACTAAATAAAGGTGCAGCAAGTGCAGAACTCTGGTCCTTCTCACCTGACTCTTACTCCAGGACAAGCAGAGGGTCTCCTGGCACCAGGGAGGGGGGAAAACTCCCACCAGCATATGCTGGTTATCACCCCCAGATGTGGGGCAGCACCATGCAGAGGGCAGCCATTGCTGCCATGCCACCTCTGTCTGCTGGAGAGACACGTTTTGGCACAAGTTTCCCCTTATGTGGCTGGAAAAAAGAACTCCAACTCTCCAAGGCTGAGGTCCTCCCCACCCCCAGCAGTGCCATGGGGAAACAGGAGGAAAAGACTACCCACCCCTGCCCGTGCCAGCAAGCCCCACCCCAGCCCCTCCATGCCAGCTACAAGCCAAGGGCAGTATTTCATTATTCCAGAGATATATTTTTGGGTTTCAGTTTAAAATAATTTAAAAGAACCTCACCAGCCTGTGAGTGCAGGTTGGCAGTGCTGGCAGGGAGCCCCGTGTCTCCTGGGATCACAAAGATGGGGCGTCCCCACACTGGTCACCCCAGTGCCCAACAGGACAGACCTGCCTGGCTCTGTCAGGGCTGGGCTGTTCCCTGTTCCCACACTAGGGGCAGCTTCTGGAGACACCAGACGCTGTCTGGGGGGGTTCCTCGATCCCGGTCTGTCTCCGGCAGGGGGGTGCTGGGAAAGCCACCTGCCCCCGCTGCAGCAGTGAGCCAAGTACTGCACTCGGAGCAGGGCAGGCCCTGGCGCCACGAGGCAACCTCGTCCATCCTGTGCCATCCTGCAGCATCCTGGGACATCGTCTGGATCTCATCCTCCTCACGCTGGCCATTGCAGGAGCCATGCCGGGGCTACCGTGGCAGCGGGCGGTGCCGGAGCACGCGGAGGGAGAGGGTGTCCGCCTGGAGCAGCATCTCACGGATGCGGGGCAGCCCCAGCCCCGACACAGCCGCGCCGTTGACCTGCAGGATCTCATCCCCCACGCCCAGGAGCCCCGCGTACAGCTTGGCCGTGCCGGCATCTGCCATCTCCTGCACGTACACACCTGTGGAGAGGGACCCGTGGGGGCCAGGCCGGGGGTCTCACCCGCCCTGTCCACCACAGCCTGGGTGCCCGGGGGCTGCACAGTCACTGACTCGTGATTAACGGCCTTTGGGACCGGCTGCATGTCCCGAGCCAAGGACTCATGGACACGTGAGATTTGTGCATGGCTGAAGCCACGTGTGGCAACATCCCCCCATCCACTGCCGCTCCTCTGGGGCTCAGTGGGGATCAAGCAGCCCCCTCCACCCATCTCTAAGCTCACTCCTGAGAGCACCACGGAGGGACCGTGTGTGCAGTGCCAAAGCTTTGGGATGATCCCTCCATACCTGTGTCAGGCCGGCCATGCCCGGAGGTGACAGAGAACCCGAAGGCGCCGCTGGGGGGTCGCTGCAGCTCCAGCTGGCTGGTGCCATCAGGGAACACCTCCACCACACGTCCCACCGCTCGCAGCCGGCCGGGTGCCCCGATGTCCTCCACGCTCAGTGAGCGCCGCGGCTCTGAGCCCCCCTTCCTACGGGGAGAGGGGAGCTGGGGTGAGCGAGGATGCAGGAAGCTTCTGGGGACCAGGTGACGGGGCCCCCACCTGCACTGAGCCACCACATGTGGCTCAGCACCCCAGAACAGCCTTCCTGGGCACAGTGGGGATGTGTTAGGCTCCATCCTACCTGTCGGCCGTGGTCTGGGGCAGGAGGTAGGCGCTGGCACGGGGTGCCTTGCCCAGGAGGGGATGCAGGCTCTGGATAGAGGAGGCTTTTTTGGGCTGGCAGAAAGGTGACACCTGGGGAAAAGCACCTGGCTGAGATGAGGACAGTCACACTCACTGCAGTGCCTCACCCACCCATGTGCTGAAGGAGCAGGGGCATCCCACCCCCTTGGAGCACTCCCCAACCCACCGCTGAGGAGGGAGGAGCCAGTGTCCCCAGCCTGGGCCAGGACACCCACCTGAGGAGCAGCATTTCCTGGGGAGACACCTTCCTGCTCACCTGGCTGGGACACACGATCCATGACCTCACTACCCCCCAACTCCCCTCCCCAAATTTGCTCTTTCACACTCCCCCGCACTCCCTCCTTCCCCCTTGCACTCCCCTGTTAGCTCCCACCTTTTCAAACCCAGTAGGTTTGGCACATGCCCCCACACCCCACCAGGACCACCATGCCCAGGAATGCTCCACCCCAGCCTAGCACCCCCTCTCTTGCAGGATGCCCATCTCCCCACGGACACACCCTGGGTGGGGTGATGTCCAAGCTCACCAGCTGCAGGGACTGCAGGGAGGGTGACTTCTTCATGCCAGGGCCCCCCGGGGGGGAGCCGCTGGGGGCCGGGAGCTGCTCCATGCTGTAGCAGCGGAAGCGGCCCAGGCGCTCCTTGGTGCTCTGGCTCAGGCTGCACAGAAGCTTCTTCAGCCCCAACGCTGAAGCACTGCTGCCCTTGCGGCTCGCCGGCCGCCCCAGCTCCCTGGGTGGAGAGGGATGATGGTCACCCACCATGTGTCTCTCTGGGGGACAGCAGGACTGGCAGCTGCCTCAGGGCTGGAGGCACATCCTGCGCCGGCCTCTGCAGCCTTGAGGGCCAAAATCGAGGGGCACGCTGAGATCAGGGTGCAGCCACCTCCCCCACAGCAGTGACCCAGCATGCGCAGGTTTGTCACCGTCCGAAGCAATCCCTCCCTGTTTTCCCCGTAATTTCAAGGGTTTAACATCTCTCGGACCTCCCCTGCTCTCTGCCCCAAGAGATCACATCCTGCCAAGGGGCTCAAAGGACCCAGCACCGCCTCCAAACCCTACTGCCAGGCTGAGACACACAGTGCCAGGCACAGGGCCAGCGGGATCGCTCCTGAGGAACCCCAGGGCAGCTGATCTTCCCCAAAGAGGAGAATGTGACGCTGAACAAAACACCTCCGTCACATTTGCTGCAATATCCTCATCAGAACCAGATGTGGAGCAAAAATGCAACTCCCCCAAACCCACGCTAACACACTCCCAAAGCCACACCCATACATGGGCCCGCTGTCACCCTCTTATTGAGGTTTCTGGGAGGTTTTGGGGGCTGAAGGGTCAAGTCCCACTGGGAAGCCTCAGGGGGCTCAGCCTGGTAGCATCCTGCAGTGCCCAGGAGGGATGCTTGGGGCTGCACAGCACAGAATGCCATGGCCCCTCACACTCACCCACGTGCTGTGCTCCCAGCCGGGCGCCACTGCTGCTGCTGCTGCCCTCCAGGTGTCCCAGCACCTTCTCCAGGGGGACGAGCAGCCTCCTGGGGTACAGGGGTGGCAGGGCCGGTGGTGGGGTGTGACACTGCCCCTGTAACCACAGCGAGAGTCACGTACTGGCTTTGTTGGGGACACCCCCAGCACCCCCTACACGGATCTCTTACCTCTGGCTGTCCCCGGGGCATCCTGCCCGTGGGTGTTGTTGCAGTTGTTGGTGGATAAGGCACGGAGGGGGCTCCCTGGGAGCCATCTGGGGCTGCAGGGACTTTTCTGCCCCTCTGTGCCCCCAGGCTGGGGGGAGGCAGCTCTGCCAGTATCCAGCTCTGGGCCTCGGGATCCTTGGTTCGATGCACGGCGGCTGCCACTGGAGAGGAGGGCTTTCCTGCAAGGCACCTGGGAGCAGGCCTTCTTGGTGGGGGGAGAAGCAGGGAGGTGGGTGCCTGGAATGGATGTGCTGGTCCTCAGCTGAGAGGAAGGGTCCAGGGGCTCACTGGGTTGCTGTGGGGGATGAGTGGTGCTCCCCACCCCTTTGCTGTCCCCCAGATACTGATGTGGTTCCGCATCCTCCTGGCTACTGGCTCTCCCCGGCGGCAGGGAGCAAACAGCTCCCACTTGGTGTGTGGCACCACCTAAGCTCCCCCTGTCCTCTGCGCGGGGGCCACCGCTGGCCACACACGTCCCCTTCCTGGCCCTCATCTCCGGCGGTGGGGTGGCACGGGGGGCTCTGTGCCCGCGAGTCCGGGGGTCTCGGTGCCCCCGCAGGTGGGGGCTGCGGGGTCCCGCCTCCTCGCTGTCCGTCCGGCAGCCGTCAGAGGTGTCGGTGCTCTCCAGGGCCGAGTCCACCTCGTCGATGTAGGTGACGTCCCCGATGTACGTCTCCTTGATCTTCTCGGTGTGGATGCGCTGCCGGGAGGGGAGGATCCACAGCGGGGACCCTCCGGGGCCCAGGGGCCTGATTTTGGGCTCTGTCTGGGCGGCGCTCGGCCCCTTGCTATCCCCCGGGATGCTTCTTGGTGCCGCAGGGCTGCTTTTGGCCGCGTCGGTGGCAGTTTGTGCGTCCGTGCCCCGGCTGGAGGCAGCACCGAGGAAGGAGCCGCAGGCGCTGCACTTGCCCCCGGCCACGAGGCCGCCGCTCCGGGCTCTGGGCTGGCCAGCCCCGTCCCCCGGCTGCCTGCTGCCGGCCGGCTCCGGCGAGGAGAGAGCCGAGCCCAGCGCCCGCCGGTGCCGCAGCTGCAGCCGCTCCAGGTACCGCACCTCGGCGTCGCGGGCCGACTCGTCCTCGAAGCGGACGCGGGATGGGGACGGTCCCCGCGGCCTCCGCGGCCGCCCGCAGCTCGACTCCCCGCTGGACGAGTCACTCAGGCTCCCGCCGTCCCGCGGGGCGACGCTCGGCCTTCCGCTGGGCTCCCTACCGTGGGGACAGACAGACGGACACGGGCAAGTTGCGAGGGCTGCCCGGGTCCCGTGGGAAAGCAGGGCAGGAGGGGGAAAACCCAGCGCAGAGATGGGGCAAGGAGGAAAGTGCACCCGGTGCTCCCTGGCTGTGTATAGCCCTGCTCCCCCCTCCAGCCTAAAGCTGGAATCTGGGGAGGCTGCGGCACTATCCCGCTGCCACAACCCAACCTCCATCACCCTTCCCCTGCCCCGAGGTGCGTGGTTAATCATTCCAGGAACACCACATCGCACATGACCCAGCACACACGGCGAGGCGCCGCTTTGGTCCAGCCTCCAGCAGTGGAGTCTATCCTGGGAAAACACACCCCATCAGCTGGGAGACGCCATCCTCCTGCCATTAATGCCTCCGTGTGACCGTAAAACAGCATTTAACTAAACATCCCCCCAAATACTGTGCTGCAAAGAGGTCAGGCAGAGAACGCTCCTGCACCCAGGGTAAGAGGCTGCGTGGAAACACACAGCGGGTCAGACCCCGGCTCCACATGCGTGCCTGAGCATATGTGTGCACTCCACACACACTGCTGCATCTCTGTGTGTGTCCCAAACCCAGCTGCAGCCCTGGGAACTCCGTGGAGAAGGCAGGGGGAGGGGCAGGCGGAGTGGTGGCACTGACCTGGGGTGCGGGAGGGCGGTGGGGAGGAGGAAGATGTCGTGGCTGGCACGCAGGGGGTTCGTCCGAGCCTTCATGCGGGCGCGCTGCAGCAGCTGCTTGGCCTGCTCGTGCCGCGGACTCAGCTCGAGCTCCTGCCCAGGGACAAAGGCCCTGCAGCCCCGCAGCGGGGAGGGGGATTAGGAAAAAATAACAGGGATTAGACGTGGTTTAACAGTGACGACGAGGCTGCTCTGCCCAGGGAAAACGGGGCTCAGCCACCATTCGTGGGCAGGCTGGCAGCCGCGCCGGGAGACGCCCCAGCAGGAGCCCTGTCTCCCCCCAGTGACAGGTGATGCTTTGGGGGAAGGCTCAGCACCCACAGCTCGGGCATGGGCAGCACTTTATGCCGTGGACATCAAAGAGGTGGACGGGGAAACTGAGGCAGGCGCTGCTTCCCATCTCCACTGCTGTATATCCCGCAGTGATGGGGAGGCAGGTAGGTTTGGGATGACCCCCCTGACCCAGCTGCCTTCTCTTCCTTGCAGGGGGTCTTCCCCTGCACTCCCAGTCCTGCCAGCTGCAGGGTGGAGGACCTATGAGCTCTCCCTGCTCCAACACAGCCTTCCTGGTTGGCCATGGCCCTAATCCTCCTGATTAAAATAATCAGCTCAGGCAGTTGCTTTGGGAAGCCTGGCCTTAACCTCTTCAGGGCAGGTGGGTGGGCACACGCTGGCCCGTCTGTGCAGCACCATGGGGAGTCCAGGCTGCCCCTCAGAGTCTGGCTGCCCCTACTCCCCGGCTCTGCCTTGCACCCCCCTGTCACTGATCCAGCCACCCGAGA
Source organism: Empidonax traillii (assembly GCF_003031625.1). Taxonomy (NCBI): domain Eukaryota; kingdom Metazoa; phylum Chordata; class Aves; order Passeriformes; family Tyrannidae; genus Empidonax; species Empidonax traillii. The sequence goes on along the minus strand of NW_020955612.1, from coordinate 819,403 downwards.
GGAATAGAACCACCATCCTAGGGGCCTCCCCCCACTCAGTCTCTTCCCTCAGGCAGCCCCCAGCCTCTTATGCTGCTGCCCAGCTCACCTGCCCATCCCACCTCCTTATTTTTAGTCCATACCTCTAAGGTTTATCATTAGTTCAACAAGATTACACATGCCTGCCCGCCTCAATCTCCTTAAGCACCTGGAGCAAATTTCTGTCCCATCATCTTCCCGAGCTCCCTTCCCTCCCAGGGGTCCTGGCTGGCGTCCCCTGCACTCAGGCACCTCATGAAAATCCAGATCCTGCCCCAGCTTGCACTGAAGCATTGCTAGAGCCCGGCCACACTCCTCCACCAGCCCCTTCCCCAGGGCTGCTTCATGGGATGTATTTCAAACGCAAAAGGGAAAGAGGGAAACCTCCATCTCTGCCATGCTGGGATTGACCTACCTGCAGCCCTCAGTGTCCTGCAGCGAGACCCCCGAGTCCCAGTCGCCGTCGCTCGCTGGCATCTCTGAAATGCAAGACAGAGAAAGGCATTGGCCTGGTTGGATGGCAGCCCCCACCCTGGCCCCCCTGGATAGCACCCCTCGCTTACCCCATCTCAACACCCTCTGCAGGGCTCTCCCAGATGCTTGGCTCTGGGAGACCCCAGAAGTGCAGGATAAGGGGCAACAGCATGTGGCATTGGGTGGGACTGCTGGGGGAGGACCGTGGGGTCATTGGTGAAGATGCTGTCAAAAGAGAAATTAATTCCCTTTTCTGGTGGCAGCTTCCTAAGGGACAGTGATGCCCACAGAGGGCTCCAAAAGTGGGTTTCTTGCTCTCAGCAGTGAAATTCTTCACCAGAAAGGGACTGTCAGCACCCAGGACATCTTGTTGGTATCTCCTACATCCCAATAAAGGGGATGGGGCAGGGATGTGAATGGAGTTGCATCCACACAACGGAAGCCTGGAGGATGCCAAGGAGAACCTCACTTTGCCCCAAAGCTTTTCCTTCCCACACCCCCCCAGCTCTCCTGAAACGGCTGCCACCTTCCCAAAATACACACCAGGAGCAGCAAGGCCCAGCACCTCCTGCAGCAGCCGCCGGTTCCTCTCCACCCGCTCGGACAACGAGAGCCTCTCCCAGCCCTCTGCTGCAGGGGGGGACACGGAGGGACCCCCCTGGTCCCACGGCGGGGTCTGTGCCTCTTCCTCCAAGGAGTGTCTCTCGTGGAGGGAGGCAGAGCTCCGGGACCTGCTGTCCTTGTCCTGCGGGAGCTCGGTGCCTCCCGGCACATCTCTCCTGCGTGCCGGCACCCGCCAGAGCCCCGGGGTGCCAGGGCAGGGTGCTGGGGGGCTGCCATCCCCAGGCTCCCCACCATCCAGCAGCCCATCCGTCAGGTAGGTTCGGAGTTGAGCCTGCGGCTCCACCGCTGCCACATCCACCCCTGGCTTCCCCCGCCGGGGCCGGGGTTTCTTGGGCGAGGGGCGCTCGGGGGTGGCTGCAGGGGTCCCCGGCCTGCCGCCACCCCGCTTCTCCTTCAGCGCCTTCACCTTACTCTCCAGGACGGTGTGAGGGCCATGGGTGGCCTCAGGGCGCTCCAGCGGGACGGGGGTCCGGCTGCCACTCTGGCTGTGCTGCTTGGGGGGCCGTGGCACACGCCATGCCTCAGCGGGAGAGCTCCCCTCCATGAGTCCTGCGGAGAGAAAACCCAGTGGAGGGTGGGTGAGTGACTCCCACACCGCCCTCGCCCTCCCCAGCACCCCCTCCGGTGCCTCCACAGAGGGCATCACTGTGCCTGCCCCAGGCTCTGCAGAGATGGGGATACCTGTGCTGGGGGGAAAACACGTGCAGTGGCACCAGAGTGTGCTCGGGGAAGAGGGGGATAGGGAGGTGGCACAGCACGAGGCCACCCAGCCACCCACCCAGAGCACTGACGCCGTGCCAACACTGCTGGGGAGGGGGGAGGGAGCGGGGAGGCAGTGGGGGAGCAATGGGGGAGCGGTGGTTCCCCAAAGCAGGTGGTCAAAGTCTGAGCTGCAGTAGGGGTGCCTGCCCACGCTGCTTCAGGTGCCCTGGGGCACCCAGAAAGATGCCCCAAAGGGAACTGGCACTTTCTGGGACAAATCGGGGCCCCAAAACTCCCCAGAACAGAAATCCCTCACGGCTACAACTCGCTTCGGCGAGTGCCACCAGACAGACGCCACGCTCTGCTCCGCCCCGGCCCCCGGGGTCACACGTGGCACTGGTCCTGGGCCGGCCTCATAGTCCCGGTGGCACCCAGGTGCCACTGCCTTCCTGCGCCCCGCCAGGAGCGTCCTGTCCCCGCTGGAACCCCTAGGGGAGCCTCCCCCGCGGTCGGGACTGAAGGAGCATCCCCGTGACATCCCCCCGGGCCCCATCGCCCCCCGGCTCCCCGCAGCTCCACGCTGAGTGGGACGGGGTAGCGAGCGGGAAACGAGGGCTCTTCCTTACCCCCGGAGCAGCATCGGGAGAGGGCTGGAAAGAGGGAGAAGAACGCGGAAGAAGGGAAGGAAGCAGGGGAGGGGAAAAAAAGAAATTTTAAAAAAAAATTAATAAAAAAACCCCAACGGACAAACCAGCAAATCCCGGCCCCTCCAGCCGAGCCCGAGCTCAGCCGCTTGGCTGGGCTGTGGGGCCGCCTCCTCCTCCTCCTCCTCCTCCTCCTCCTCTGCAGGGCATGGGGGGAGAGGAGCCGGGGCACTCGGCCAAACCCGGCCCGGCCCCGCTCCGGCAGCCTGGTGGCCCCGAAAGGCGATGCCACCGTGGCCACGCGATACGTCGGGGACAGAAAGGGCGACCCAACACCCCGGGTTGCCACCGAGGGGACCCCACAGGAGGGGAATCCAACACCCGGGACGGAGGCATCCCAGCTGCCTTGGCCCGCTCTCAGGAATGTCCTTTGTCTGGGCTGCGGGCTGGGGAGGCGGAGGGAGCAAAGCCAGCCCACCTCCCCGCGCGCTGGGTGCCAAGGGGGTCTGTCTGTCCCGCACTGGAGGCTGGGGCTTCCAGAAGCTCCGAAAAGATGGGGACGGTGGTCCCGCTGGGTGGGGGTGTTTTCTTCAATAACCTTCTCGAACAGCAAAGCCTGCCGGCTGCCGGCACCCTCCCGTGAGCATCACACGTTTGCAGCTGTGCTGAACGTTCCTGCTTTCCTGGAGGCCGAATCCTGCCTGGCCCCAGGGCAGGACCAGCCGAGCCTCTCCAGGAAGGAGCACGGTGGGAGCCAAGCTCGGTGCATCCACATATCGTCACCCCTAGATCCAGCATTTGACACACCCCAGCTCCCCACGCCCCACCCTCCCCTGAGACCCCTCTAGGCGGGATGAGGGTCCCGAGTGGGCAGTGCTTACCTGGAGATGCCAGACCTGCCGTCCATGGGGGGCAGGAGGGGTGCTGTGGGGGCCATGGGCATCCCGGCCCCACTCTGGCTGCTGCTTTAAGCTGTGGCTTCTGATATTCGTGATTGGTTTCATAATCCCGATCAAAAGGAAATCACCAGGATTATGAAATTGTTTTAATCCTCCTGGCTCTAGCCGTGCCGGCCCCTGCCAGCACGAGCAGCAAGAAATCACTCTTATCTTCTTAAAACGTCCCCAGCCACCCTGGTAGCCCTGGGGCCCCCCACCGTGGCCAAAAGTGAGAGCAAGGGCTTCCTCTCCCTGTGGAGGTGACAGCCGGGACGACTCCTTGCTCCACAGACAGACCAAGCGTCTTCCCTCGGCTGCTCCCAGGCACGAGGGGCCGGCTGACAGTTTTGTGTGGAAGAGCTGAAGGCACAGAGAGCGTCCTCACCTTCCCCCCCAGCGCTGGGGTCCAACCTCTCCCACCATGCCAGGACCCATCCTTACCTCCGTGCCATTCCAGAAAGGGATCTCAGCTCTTGTGCCCGGGCTGAGGAGATGAAACACGTCTGGGAGCTGTCCCCATCAAGCTGGGGACAAACCAAGCTCCCGGTGAGGTGCCAAAGCAAGAGCAGGCAAACTCCTGCCAGCAGCCAGGCAGTGCCACCAGCCAGGCAGTGCCACCAGCCAGGCAGTGCCAGCAGGGAGCTGCAGCCGGGATTAAACCTCTGGGAAGTGGCCTGCGAGAGCAGCAACAGGCTTAGAGTAATTTCAAGGCACTGGGCTCCCTTCTGGAGGAAGATTGATTGCAAGAGACGATGAAGAGATTTAAGGAGCAAAATGAAGAGCAGAGACCCCAGACAACCCAGGGCTGAGCTGCTCAGCCTCTGGTCACCCACTGTGCTGGCAGGAAAACGTCTTGGATTGGAGACAAGTTGGAGAGAGGCAACCAAAGGCTTCCAGAAGGACCAGGAGCCTTTGTCTGGTACAGCAAAGTCTGAGCGGGAGGTTTCCTCCAGCATCAGCCCCTGGCACGTTGTGTCTGAGCCCTGGGCACCTTCCTGTAAGCCCTTCCTGCCCACATCCAACCCCTCCTCAGACATCTCTCTCCTCCAAGCACCTCCACCTCCTCCCAGGAGATGGATGTTCCCCACTTCCAGCCACCAGTAACATCCCACAGCTCCCAAAGGTGCAAGAGCAGCGTTGCCACAGAGCAGCGGGAGCCAATGCTCCATGGGTGGATGCAGCACAGGGCTGGGACGTGGGAAGACACACACAGACCAGGGACAAAAGAGCCATCAGATCATTGGAAAACAAAGAGCTTGTAATAATGAAAAAAGGACAGATTTTGTAACCAATCACTTTTTCCTTTGAAAAAACACAATCACAGTAACTTTGCTTTATACAACCACCTAGAAACTATGAAACAGTATCACATTGTGCAGTTATTTTTTTTTTTTTTTTAAACCTACTTATCAAGAAGGGAATTCCACACTTTGAAAATTATATCCATTTGGGGGAGGAAGGAGGAGACAGCTAATAGCGCAGTCACAGATACATCATGAGTCCAAGCAAGCGGCAATTCTTTGTCCTCACCTTTTCCACTGAGCCAGAACAGAAGAGTGGAGAAGGGGATAGCAAAAGAGAAAGGAGGAGGGAAGAAAGAAAGCACCCACAGAGGACTAATCACACTCCATAATTACTTTTGACATCTACAGGGCTTCATAGAAAGATCATTTAGACCAACACAGCGGGGAAGGGGAGGGGAAGGCGGCAGCGGGACCCAGGGGGAACTTCGGCATTTCCACCCCAGGCCCCTTCCAATGCCGATCCTTCACCGGGAGGACCTACGGGATGGAGAGGTCATCACAAGTTCTACCAGGATGCCGAATTTCTCCTCTGGAGTGAAGAGTTTGCAATTTGGTTTCTAGAGCTTGAGGGACTGCCAGGCAGGGTCGGTGCCTCTTGCCCACCGTGGCACAGCTGTGCCAGGGCCACAGCGGGCTCTGACTCCCACCAGGAACAGGGCTGGGGCATTGGCATCTGGGTACACCGAGGCTGCTGTCCCTTTCCTCTCCTTTCCCTGCAGCCTGAATGCTGCAGCAGGAACCAGAGAACCCCAAGGATGCTGACACACTGGTTTAACCCCGCAGTGGCAGGCGACAGCTCGCTCCAAGGCGCAGAATTTGGGATGGTGTCATGTAAAGGAGGCAAGGTTTGATGAGGTGACAGCCACTGAGCCCAGCCGTGACTGCTGCAGAGGTACCACAGGG
>NW_020955612.1:782316-812118 GCF_003031625.1 Empidonax traillii | reverse complement strand
ACTTATGAGGTGAGGCAGAGCCCAACATCAAAAAGCCACAGCACAGACCTGCCTCAGCTTCCACTTCCCATCCAGCTGTATCCCAACAACTAAAGTGCTGGATAAAACTCCCCCAGATCCTTTTAACTCTGCTCTGAATCCTTCTGGACTGCTACCCTGCTGCTCTCCCTCCAGGAGTGTTTCCAAGCACCCATTAGCAAAGCCTGGCTCAGGAAATGAAGCCACCCTGGGAATGGCCCCTCTCCCCTCGCTCCTGCTGCCCTCCCAAGGAGCAACGGGGCTATTTTCTCTCACCATCTGCTTTGCTTCATTAGGTCTCCCTTTATTGGCCAGATGTTCTCGTAGACTCGGAGCCATCCCGACTTCAGTGCTCGCTCTCAGGAGGAATCTGCACGCCTGACTTCTCAGAAATCTCTGGGAGGGAGGGAGGGAACAGGCAGACACAGGGCTGGGAGCTAGGAGCCTTTAAAAGCCACACACTTCTGGGAATTCAGGCTGCTTTCCCCCGAGACAGCATCTTCACTGCCAAAAGGGAAGATGTTTTATTTTAGGAGATAATGTTTGCTAGCTGCAGCGCGCCACCTCCCTTTTTTATTTTTTCTTACTCCTCATATGCCAGCAAAGACAGAGAAGAAGGGAAGGGAAAGAGCAGAGCAGGGAGCAGAGCAGATGGACATGCTGAATTCTTGTTTCCTGTAAGGGTTTGGGTAAATTACAGAGTAAGAATTTAATCACTTGTACCCTGACCCTCCCCACCAGGTTGCAAAGCAGAGGGTTGGACAGAGCAGCAGCAGGATGGACAGGTGGACACAGGCCACTCAGCCATGCCCTGCTCTCCTCAGCCCAGCTGAGGAAGGCAGAGTGCTCCCAGGGGACTGGCATCACTTCCAAATCACAGAACTATGAAATGGTTTGGGTTGGAAGGCCCTTAAAGACCACACAGCTCCAACACCCTACCTTTTGCTCTACCTTCCACTAGAGCAAATTGCTGACAAAGTCTCTCTGTATTTTTAACTCCCCTCTTAAAGGACAAATTACTAGTAAAGCTCAATTTCTTTGTATAAAACCCCACTCGCTTAAGTAACACCAGTGGTGTTACTTGACTTTAATTAATCCAAATAATTTTGGATTGCCCCCTCCTGGTGCAGCTGCCCTCCCCTAATGCCCCCATACCCATGGCAGGTGTGGCTGCACTGCTTCCCCACCTCTGGAAACACCTGCATGAGCACCAACTGCTGCAATGTAAATTAGGAACCTCAAATAATTTAAGGGGCTTCATATTTCAGACTCCACTGCAGTACAAAGAGGAATGCTCTGTTTCAGTACAATCAGCAGACCTAAGGGAGTTAGTCAAACACAGGAAAACAGGTTCCTGGGCACTGAGAGGTGGGGACCAGCATGACCTCGGCTCGTCCAGCTGTCCTCCTACCAGAGCAGCCTGACACAGTGGGAGGTGAGAGGACCACAACGGAGTTTTAATCTATGTCCAATTAAATGCAGAGAAACACGTTTCCTTCTTCAGTTCCTCTGGGCAAGAGGCACATCAGGAAAACGGAGGAAACGCAACATATCGTCCGCTGGAGAAGCCACGCCAACAGCTAATTAAAGAAAGCAATCACCAAACAGCAACTGAGCAGAGATTCCTGCAATTCCACCACCCAAACCAGAGGCAGGTCACCGGAGAGACATCAACACAAGGATCCTACTCCAGGAATTTCACTCCTCCTTTCAGACCCCCAGAGAGCATGGTATGCCAGGGGAAGGACAGCAAGACTCTGCGGGCCCCCGTTTTTGCCATCCTACAGGAGGAGAGACCGATGAGACCATCAAATTCCCATCACTCTTCCAACATCATTTGCTCAGCAATACAGCTGTCCTTCACCCAAGTCTGCTCAACAGTATCCCCCTGTCCAGCTGGGATAACAAATGAGGCAAGGAGTAGGAGCAACAGCTGAGCCACAGGGCAGCTCACTGGGATAGCAAGCAGCAGCTTTATGCCAAACCAGAAGCCACGGGAAGAGCCTTTTTATATCTCACCTTTCCCACCGGGTGGGCAACACCACAGCCCTTTCCATGCTCCCTGAAACACTCCACCACTCCAAAACTCCAGCCTGCTGAACCTCCTCCTCCCTGTCCCACACCTCCTCACCTTGTCCCCTTTGCTATACTGCAGAATACCCAAAAAAGCTCTCTGCTCAAACTGGGATGCCCTCACGCCACCTAAGGATCATTAAGGCTTTGAAAAGTACTTTTTGATCAGGAGGATGAAGTTTTGAAGCCTTTGTTTGCCCAGCGTTTTGTGCTGTTTGTGGGAACCAACTCTCCTTTCCTTAGGACCATCTTAAGATCATCTGCACTTCTGTCACAAAGCTGCATGGAAAAGCTGGCCTTGAACTGGCACAAGAGACATGCCCAGATGCAGTAGCAGCAACTAAAAAAAAAAAAAAAATCAGAAAGAGAAACTTTGGTTTAAAATAAAATTGAAAAGAAAGAAAGAGAGAGAGAAGGTACACACAGGTGCGAGTTGTCTCACGAGAGGGGTATTTGCAGGGTATCACCCCACGACCCTGGAGATGGAGATCTACATTCCCCAATTTGTTTTACCGTTACAACCTTCATTGCACAGGACTCAAAGTCACTCTCATATGATTGTTAAGTTTCATAAATAATGTGAAAACTATATGCAACAGATACATCGTATTTCCAAAAAAATTATATAAGAAAAGTTACATCAAATTAAAAAGTAGCTTCATGAATGAAGATACTGCTCTAAGTGCACTTTCCCTGCAAGTGCAGCCAGTGCCTCAGCGCTGGATATGAAGGAAAAAAAAAAAAAACCACATAAAAAAAAAAACCCAACAAAAAAATCAGATTTAAAAACTTAAGTCCGGTTTCAACCAGTCAAAACCGGACCAAGCAGAAACTGAGTGTGCTCTCGGCACTGTCCCATGAGGGAGTTCCTACGATGCTTCGTTATCCAGATAAGGTTTGTATGTCCTTGTTGAGACTGTAAACAATCCTTCTTTCCTGAACTGTCCTCTTTATTGGCAAAACAAAGTAAAATATTTTATTTTTTTTGTTTGTTTGTTTGTTTAAAATAGAACATTAAAATTAACCCAGAAGAAAAGAAACGAAACACAATGAGCTTGTTGGAGTCCATAGGATCTGGTCTGGAAGAGCTCGGAAAACGTGTTCAGTGTTTTCTCCTGTTTTTCAGCTGGAACTGTACCAGAGATTCGGGTTACTTGGGGAAGAGGGGAACAGAATGAGAAAACAAAGGATGCGGAATAAGAGAACGTGGCCATCTCATGTGTTGACTTCGTTTGCTAGGTCCTCTATCAACACCTTCGTGTCAGAAGCCTTGGACCTGGAAAAAACAAATGGAAAACTCTCACTGGGGAGAAGAAATGCCCCGTTACGACACACAGGCAGTAAACCCACAGTGCACTTGGGGGAAAACGGGAAAAACTAAAAGTCTTTCTTATGCAGAGAGGGGATAAACAAGCTACTGGAACTGTTCCACACCCTCCCACTCCCACTGGGAATAACAGAGCCTTAAAAAGACGCCCCAGCTGTCCCTCAGCATCCTCCTCCTGTGGCGCTGCTCATGCCACACCACGCCGGCCACCCTGTGCCCACGGCCAGTGTCACCTGCCAGGCTGTGACACCCCATGGCCAGGGACACCGTGGCACTGCTGGGGGTGGAGCATCCATCCGGCCCTCCCCACAAAACTCCACCAAACCCTTGCAGCAGAGATCCTGCTTGATCTGCCACCGGGCTGCTCAAAAGAGCAGCAAATTCTTTTTGGGATATGTCACTCACATCTCCATTCGCCCTGTGTCAGAGGGGTAAACGGGAATGGTTATAGGGAATCTGACCAGGCTTTGGCCCACATCCCTTCTGCATAAAGCTTTTCAGTCTCTAGCAGGCTATTGGTCCCATCTGTGTACTTTAAGCCAACACAGATATGAGCCAAGCACAGCCCAAGGGCTGTGGTTGAGGCCAGAGCACACCCTTCTGACAGTCACAGCCTCCTCCTCCTCCTCTTCCCACCCCTCCCATGCAGCGCCGCGCAGAGAGATTGCACAACACTCCTGAGCCGCTGTGCTTCAGCATTCCCCAGGAGCCCCAGCTTGTTCCCTGGCCAATGGGCAGGGCTCTGCAGCTGTGCAGCGGGGGCAGGAGGGACACTGGAGCCACCCTATGATGCTCAGAGTACTGACACTGCAGGGAAGACAGGCAGCCAACACCTTCAGGAGAAGCATTCGGGGTGGGAAGAAAAAAATGTAAGGGATTAGGTTTGAGAGAGGAAGGAGCCTGAAATCTCACGTGAACGTTAACTGAAGGATAACTGGAGTCTTATAGGATTGCAGAATGGTTTGGGTGGAAAAAGACCTGAAAGATCATCTCCTTTCAAACCCCCTGCCATAGGCAGAGATGCCACTCACTAGATCAGGTTGCTCAGGCTCCATCCAACCTGGCCTTGGACACTTCCAGCTTCGCTGGGCAACCTGTGCCAGGGCCTCACCATACTCACAGGGAGGAATTTCTTCTAAATATCTAATCTAAACCTGCCCTTAGTCAGTTTAAAACCACTGCCCCTTGTCCTGTCATTATCTGCCTGTATAAAAATTCCCTCTCCCTCCTCTTCATAAGCCCCCAAAACGGTCAGCCGAGAAGAAGAGAGAACCTCTCTTGTAGCTTTGCATTTTTAACCTCTGGCAACTCCTACAGGCTATTTTTGCCGAAGGAGAATCTCGTAAAAAGGGAACTCCCTTTTCCAGTACTTTTTACCAGAAGCCCAAGATAACGTAAAGGATGGATCAATTCCCCGGCAGAGGCACATCTGTTTACTCGTGGGACCTGTTCTCCTTTTTTGTTTTGGCTGAGATCTTTGCCTGACCCTCAGTCCCTAAGTGGTCCCGAGGCATTAAAAGAGCAACGCCAAGACGTGGTTTTGCTGCCCTAGGGAGGCAGAACGTACTGTGAAGCCAGACGAGGCCTGCGCAAGGACACGCTCAGGCTGCGCTTCCACTGCTTGTTCTTGCGGCGGTTCCGAACTCCATCTTCCTGGTCCATCATCTGATCCAAGAGCGTCAGGTCGTCGGCGTTGAGCGGCGCCACGGAGATGTCCCTCACGGCACGGAACTCACCACAGTTGTTCAGGTGCTCGTTTTCCAGACGGAAGAAGTTCCACACAAACCGCCTGGATGGAGAAGAAGAGAAAACTGTCGACCGAGTTCCGCTTTTATAGGCATTTCCTGCGTTTGGCAAAGCACCAGGATACCACTGACTCTTCTCATGGATCAAAGTGCCTCTGGGAATAGGCTGGGAGCAGGGAAAAACAACCAGTGACTAACAGCAGCACCTGCTACATCTTCCCATCATTCCTTGTCCTAACGATGACAGCATGGATAGCTAAAGACAACCTCCAGCATCTGCCTGAGGGAGGGTCAGCTTCTTCTCAGGAAGCTGGGGGGGTGTGTGGGGGGGTCCACCTAGAGCACAAGTGTGCAAAGAGCCCTGGGAACCTTGCAGGATCCAAACGGATGACGCGGAACCCGAAGTAGCATTTGGAAAAATGCAGCAGAGATTTGAAAATTGGAAACTCGGGAATCGAGTGAAATTCCAACTGGAAATTTCATCTGGAAATTTTGAGGAGAAATGTGGTAAAAACTAACCCCCCAAGATTATGTCAAGGTTCAGAACAAACTGCAAGCACAGGTGAAGGACACAGCCCCAAGCTGTGGCAGAGCCCTCTACATCTTTCTTCACTCAGCACCCCGTTTGGATTAAATATTCTCGCTGGACCTAGTTTTCCATTTCAAAGTCTGGTATATTCCACGCCCAAGGATCAAGGCACTTTTTCCCCCTCCTGCTCATGGTTACACAGTAAAAATGCAAGAGAGAAACGAAGAGTTGAGTCCAGCAGCCTTACCGGAACACCTCGAGCGGGGCAAATACAGTAGAAATGATGTCGCCAGCGTAGGGAAAGATTTGCATGGAAGTGAGGGAGATCTGGATGGTCCATGCAAAACGCAGGATGACATCTTCTACAATGGCACAATAGTAGTATGCCTGGGGAAAAGACAGGAACAGGACAGCTCATCAGACACGTTCTGCACGGAAGAGACCTCTTCAGGAAGCTACAGAATTTGTTGCTCGGCCTTTAGCAAGTTGAGCAGAAATGTTCTGTTTTCAAACAAATCAACTCTACTGCTGGAAAATCCCAGCCCGTAGCACGCAGCGGCCAACTGCAACATTCTCTAAACTCGGCAGGTTTGGCTAAAATATGAAAAGCTTTCCTAGTGTAAGAGCAGGCTGCATACGCACTTTCTGTGGGTAGACAATTCCTTCTCGGAGAAAGGTGTTTTCACCAGCATTTTTGTCAAAGAGACCCCAGTCCATCTTCAGGTCCCAAATGAGCGTATAGCACGAGCTGATGAAATAGAAGATAATCCACAGGTAGAAGAACACTTGGGTGTCGCTGTGGTTTTTAGCTGGAAAAGAGAAGAACAACACACTCCTGTAGAACTGAAAGAAGATTGCTTCCTAAACCAGCTACAAACTGAGCAGTGGAAATCACACCCCTTTTATCCAAGCTCTGGGAAAACCCAAGGAGCTAATCCCAACCAAACCAAAAACCTTACCAGGACCTACTTTATATTGTTATTTAAATTCCACTTTCATCTCGTTCAACGTTTCGCGCTCGGGATTGAAATGTATAGTAATATTTGGAACAGGCTCCCCAGGGCAGTGATCACAGCCCCAAGGTTCCCAGAGCTCAGGGAGCGTTTGGACAACGCTCTTGGGCACACGGTGGGATTCCTGGGGTGTCCTGTGCAGGACCATGAGTTGGACACGATGATCCTTGTGGGTCTCTTCCAACTCAGGATATTCCAAGATCTCGCACTTGTGGCAGAGCTGCCATTCTGGCTCTGAACAGCAGGTGGAAGCTGAGCACCACATTTCGCAAAGGATACAGCAATGAGGCAATGCTCAGTCAGGAGGGTTTGGTAAGAAAACACTTGAGTTTGTATAAACATAAACAACTGTGAATTAGTGCATTAAATGCCTGGAAGAGCACGGGCAGTACAGGAATTACTATTGGCCGTTTCAGAGGTTGTGGTGGCAAGGGAAAATAAACAAGAAGCAGAAATACATTCACAACTATGTATAAATCCTGAGGCAGGCTCTGACTTTTAAATACCCACATAGGGCTCCTCTTTGGAAACGGGACTGTGAGCCCACCATCTGCTCACCTCAGATATGTTTTTTCAACCAAGTTGTTTCCCATTTCCCCCCTGAAAAGGTTATCCTGCTTTCAGTTCAGCTACATTTCCCTACATCAGTTGGCTGGGGAAAAACAAAACAGATCTGATAATTCTGTTTGCTTTCAGAAAGATGGCTCATAAAATTCACGCAAACAAAACACATTGTGATGCTTTGGAAGGCTGAGACACATTGCATCTCATTGCTAGCAGGAGTCTCCTCCTTTGGCAACTGCCCATTCACTGATTCCCTCTAACAAATCAAATAACACATAAAAAGCACAATGTTTTCAGTCCAAACCCGATGCCACAGCAGGTGACAGCACTGTTTTCCATATACGTGTCTTTAAAACAACAGAATCTCCGACGCTGATCACCGAGAGAGCAACAGGGCAATTTGCCCTCCCCTTCCCTTTGTGTTTCTAACAATTGCAATCCAAATGTAACGCAGCAATCCGATGAAATTAATGGAGGTGAAAATGAGAGGCATAGTGTAAGAGCACGTTCCTCCCATTACCCCTTTCAGGCTTCCTGGACACGATGTGCAGGATATATAGGTCAAACACACACGCTCCTTCTCCACTCAAAACACACCCCCTAAAGCAAACCCATTAACGGCGCTTATGCAGCAAAGCCTGTTCTGCACCGACGCTGCACATCGGCGGAGGGGAAGGACACAGGATCGCCGCAGGTCTCAGGTTTAACCAGCCTCCCCGCTCCTGGGCAAGGCTGGGAGCCTTGGGGCAGTGCCCCACGTCCTCGGCTGTGCCCAGGGACAGGTCCAGCACCGCATCCCTCCCGCTGCAGAGCCATGACGTCACCGGGAGCAGCGCACAAGTCCTGCGGAACACGGGCTCGGATGCCCAGGTACGTTAACGCTGCTGCCTGGAAACCATCTCCCCAGCTATTTTTAAAGTGCCGCTGCCCACAGAAGGGGAGACAGGTGAGGTTTTTGGAGCTTAGCAATGAGGGCTGTGCTGCGAAGTTTCGTTTCTCCCCCATCAGCTTCTCCAAAGCCTCCACTACATTATTTCAGGAAGAAAAGGCAGATGCTGACATTCGGTGACTCAGAGACACTAAGCCTGTTCTTTCCAGTATTATTTTTAGCTCATTAGATCTCCATGTTTAGTTCCCACTACCAGATCCTAAAGGATAATTCAGAGGCAGTTAATGGGTGGTATGTGCTTTCTTAACACCTAAAATGCCCCAAAGCATCCTGAGAAGCTGCAATGCTTCCTAACACCTGAGTCTTGCAGGTTAGTTACATGTTTGTATTTGGTTTGGTGGGGTTTTTTCCCCTTAATTCAAACAAACTGAGTCTTACTCCACACCCACAGAGCAGTCATGGAGAAGGCAGTGCAGCCAGTCCCATCCATCACCATGCCCTCAGCCACATCCCTGGTGATGAGCCATGCCCTGCAGATGCAGGGAGAGGAGCAGGGGAGCGGCACTGCTGGGTGTTCCTTCAGAGTTCTGCGGTCTGGCCCCTGACTATCATCTCAAACTATGTAAGGGGCCAACAAAACTGTATCCTAAGTCGGCAATTACATGGGAAGAGGGGACTTCAAAGGATCTTGCTGCTTAAACCTAAATCGTGGAATGGGTCAGGTTGGAAAGGACCACAGTGGGTCACCTGGTCCAACCTCCCTCCCTCCCCAGGGCACATGGCACAGGTTCTTGCATGCAACTACAGAAAGGTGAACTGGGAAGAAAAAGGCCCAATTGAGAAATTTTATGGCATCAACCTCACCAATCTCTAAAGGATGTGTGCATGCTTTCAGTTAGGTTACCCCAGTCTCAGCTCCCTCTCCCTGCTTCTGGCTCTGCACCAGCCTTTTCAGTGGCACCTGGGGTCACGCTGCGGCCCCTTGCTCCTGCTTTCTCTCTCACCAACCCACTCTGCAATGCATTCAGTTCCTGAAAAAAAAAATTCATCAAAAACCCCAAATCACTCCCTAGTAAAATGCTCTAATCAGAACCAGCCTATTGTCTTCAGCCCCTGCCTCCAAGTCCCTTCCTTTAATTGCTATCCTCCTTTTCCTCCTGCCTGCAGTTCAGTTTGATACCTTCCTTCCTTCCTTCTGTCCTCATTGGTATTCAGCTGGTGTACAGAAATATGTTACTGCTCCAGGCAAGCAATTATAGCTTGGTCTCTGCTGGCTGGTCCTAGCAGCCCTCTTCACTGCTGCTCAGGGGAGAGAAAATCAAGGCATTCATATTCTGCCCAGAGGCTCCATCAACTCCTGGCCTGCCGGTTTTCCAGAAGCAATACAGAGCTCTGCATATGTATGATGATGTCAGGGCCTATTTAAGCAGGAACTGTTTCATCCTGTGTTTTTTTCTTTGTTTAATGATGTGCTAGAAAACACCAAAAAACCACGAGAGAAGGAGATTCTCAGGATGAGAGAAGCGCTCTGGACACCTGGCAGATCTCAGCCTTTCCAAGAAAGAAAAAAGAGCAAGTTTTCAACATTCCATGGACTGCAGCAACCTTTTGGCAGCACCACTGCCAGTCCAGCCGAGAGGGGCACAAAGGACCTTCCTACTTGATGCTCCAAAGGGCACCACCACGGAGCAGCTTCCTGTGCTACAGTTATTCAAAGCAGCACGAGCACAAAACCTCAGTGCACGAAGCTGCAGGTGCAGCTCTAAACCTGAGGATGGGCTGATTTCAATGTTCACACTACCATGCCTGCAACTGGTGTTCAGTTATGTCAGAGGCTCTTTGAGTCCACAGTGCCCTGCTGTCTCCACTTGCCCCAAGGCCAGTGGGAAGCAGCGAACCAAGGGAGCTGTTTGCAGCCTTCACCATGATGTTTCCATTAGCATCCTCAGTTTACCCTATAAAAAGCTATTCCAGCGGAAACTGCACAAATACACCTGCAAATTGCTCCAGAAGGTCAACTAGATAAATAATGGATGGCTTCCACCTTTGAACTGAAGCTGTGAATGGCCACAGTCCCAGAAAACAGCCAAAGGCGCTTGCAGCAGCAGAATTTACTGCCTGAAAAAACTGCTGATAGACAATATCTTGGATCCCCAAACCAGCCCCAGGGACCACAGTATCTGACTGGCATTCTGAGGTAATACTGCTCTGTAGGAATTACTGCCCCTTCGAAACACAGGCAAGAGAAAAGGCTGCTTTCCATCAAAGGGAGACTGCAAACGTTATCCTGAACGCTCTTAATATTGACTTTACTTCCAAAGAATACTGTCTGTTTACCCTGCTGAATTATTCCCAAGAATGTAAACACCATAGAGTATTCAACACAGCAAAAATCAATGCCATGTATTATTGAAGGGCTGGATAAGAGCACAATGGCCCTCGATAAGCATTCCTGGTGTGTCAGCCTTCGTGGCTGGCCGTGGTCTGTGCTGATGGGGAAGGCTGTGTGATAAAAGCTGTAGGAAGCCGGAGGTTATCAGGGAACACAGCCAGGTAAGCCTTGATAGGTATCAGGCAACACCGACCCAGCCACTGCAGCTCTGCCAGCTAAAAACCTCTTGGTCCAGACAAGCCAAGTTCAGCCCCACCTGCAGATTTAAGCAGAAGCAAAGCACAAATAGATACATTTACAGCGTGCGAGGCAAGACACCCGAGCACCGAGCCAGCCTGGGGATGATGTGTGCCCATTAACTCCATCCCAGCACACCGCAGGAGCGAGGTGACAGCCAGAAGTGACTTATCTACATAATACCTGCCATCAGAGTGACACCCCAAAGCATTTGTCTAACACCTCACTGCTCCCAGCGCAGCATTAGAGCTCCCTCAGTAATTAGATGTCTTAATGAGGGGTGAGCAGCAGCGCTGCCTTTCTGCCCAGCCAGCACGTCCCACCGTTTAACGCTGATCAATGGCAGGGCCAGGACGTGACAGTGGACTTAATGCAGTAAAAAGGCAAATAATCCATGGGAGCACATGGAGGACTTGCCACCGCGTGCTGACGGGCTTTGCCAAGTCCTGTTTTGCAGGAAGAACCTCCCATTGGATTGTGCAAACCCCTGCGATTGCCTCCAGGCACAATTTAAAGCAAGGCAGCAAAACACAGCACAGCGAAGAACTGTCAGGAGGCAACATCTCATTTCTTCTTCGTTTGTAGAGCAGGGAAATCCCCAAATCATGTTTGGACTAAAAATCCTCTGCAGGTTTGTAGGACAATACAACTGTGTCTAATTTCAAGACGTGGCAGCAAACTCACGGCTTTTACCTCACAAACAGACAAGAGTGACTTAATTTCAAACAGGAGGAAGTATTATCAGTTCATGGCTGACATCTGAGCTGATTCTTCTTCTGGTGGCTTGTCTAGCATTTGAGAAGTGTTCTCAGGGGATTTTTAATCACTACCTTGAGAAGGATGTGGTTTCCAATATAAGCATTTGCCCACAGTCTCACTAATAAGAATGTTTGGATTCACAATCAGAAATTGATAGCTTTGTAATCAGGACCCTCAATGTACAATTTAGGGATTGGGACACAATGTCATCTGCTACCTCTATAGTGCTTTGAGGTCCAACAGCAGAGTCTTTCAAAATCTAATAGCAACCAAAAAACCACTAAAACAAAATAAATTGTTGTAGGATTGCATATCCTGCATTTCTGCAGCACCACAGAACTCCAGACCTTGTCCAGATCTGACAGGAAGATCGCTTGTAATGCAGTCAGTTGCTTTTCTTAAAATGTTCCATTAAAAAAAAAGGTCAGGCTTCCCCTCTTAAGTGCCTGTGAAATGAAGTATCAGTAGGTCACTCTTTTTACTTACACCTCATTCATTAACGTTCCCATTTCCCCAGCCACCTTTAACACCAGAGTGTAATAAGGGATACAATGATATGCTTCCAGCGGTTTCCAAATCCCAGCTATTAAGCCCCATCTCCTGTCAGCTGCAATCCTAAGAAGCAAACCCACAGATCACGCAGCCATGGGGTGCCAAGGTCGCCTCTCCCCCAACAGCACCACCGATGTCCTGCTTGACATCTGCAAACCTGCAAAGCACCAGCAAGATTTCCCAGCGGGATTTTATGCCTCATTTGTGCAGGGTGTGGTGGCAGTTCCCGAAATCCCTCCAAACTCCCTTTCCCAGGCTGCCCACGGAGCAGACGTTGCTGTCTCTTCTCTCCTTCCCCGCTCGCTGGCACCTCCACCCCAGCCAGGCCGGTCCTGCCACAGAACTTCCCGGGGTGCTCCTCACTCTTCCCAGCTCCAACCCAAAGCAACATCACCGGGATGGGTGTTTAAGCAACCAGAGGAGTTAACAAGCTAGCCTGGAGAAACCAGGGTGCCACGGAGCCCCACGTCAAAGCCAAAGCCGGGAGGAGGTCAGAGGCCAGGATGGAAATGTTTGCCCACGGCAATGCCTCCCAATTCCTCACTAATGACACCGCTGCTGCTCTGCCGGAAAGGATCAGAAAGACTGGCTAATGAACACAACTCATTACCGAAGGCCTCCTGGGCACGGGATGACAGGGGTTTCAGACAAAAATTCATCCTAGCTCACAGCAATGTGACAGACGTTGCATGTTTTGGCTCCAAACAATCATCCTGATGGAGTTGCCAGTGTGCTGTGCTAAGGGAAGCTGTGGGAAAGCGGAGAGTATTAAGAAAGAAGCCAGTTAATCCCATTACAAAGTTTGTTTTACTTCAAGAGGTCAATCCAAGCACTCTATAAGGCTCTCGTGACACCTAAATCAAAACGCTGACAGCTCTTTCAGCACCGAGAAGGAGGGGGAGAGATGGGAGGTCTTGTACCGGCACAGAACAGGGGGAACAGGATCTCACAAATGCTACTTGTGAGCTACTTCATTCCTTGTGTTTTTTTTTTTTTTAGTGTTTTTGTAATTCTTTAAAAAAGAAATTCTACGTGTCCACTTATTTTGCCTTGCCCCACTCCCTAGAAATGAAATTATCTCAGTTGAGGCACTATACACCGTTGCACCGATGTCTTATTGGTGTCTGACAAAAGCAACTTTACTCCCACTTCTCACATCACCTCGTTCCCTCCTGCTGTAGCCATGTAGGATCAGAGTGAATTATTGTCCCACCTACCAGCAAACTCACTCCACAGGGTCGCAACCTGCAGGTTCTAACGTGGCATTGACAAGGGCTGAGTGACACAACCACCGCCCAGTGCTCCCGCTGGCAGGGCTGAGGTGCAGCCCGGCACCTCCTGCAGCTCCCAGTGCCACAGCTGGATGTCACCCCAGCCTCTCCCTGTTCCTGCTGTGCACCACCATCCTTCCCCTGAAGTCACAGCCTTTCCCAGGGCTCCGTGTGGGGACAGACCGTGGGAGAACCAGCGATGCGTCCAGCGTGACATGGGCTATGCCAGCCGGTGTCACCACTGGCAGCAGCTGAAGCCACCGTGATTAATGAGCAGTGGGAGCAGTTCCGAGCCCTGGGCATCTCCCACTGCATTTTCCAGTAAAGCAGCACATTTCCCATTCTTCCTCTGGTCAGACCTGGTCGAACCTCCCTATTGGTAAGGGACAGTCCAACACCTTCCTCCAAAAGCCTATTAATCGCAGGGTGGCTCTTGCCTTGACACTTCATGTCTCTATTCCTTTGCAAAGAGAGGAATTCCACCATTTTCTCTCAGGCTGGCTTTCAAAAACATAAATTAGACATCCCTCCAGAGAAGCCTGTTTCTGAAGTGATGGTGAGAGCACAGACAGAAGCACCACTCTTCAGAGACAGCCCTATTTAGTTAACTTCAGTATTTTTAATTACTGCCAATTTCCTGGGCTGTTTAATGAGAAAGTGTGTGGCAGTTCCATTATCTTAAACTGACCTAAGGCTCTCCAGGGCATCCCCCAAGCCAATGACAGCTAGTGTTCAGCAGGCTCATTTGGAATGCCTGGAAAAGGCGTGGGGGCAGGATGGAAGAAGAGACACTTACTCAAGTTTCCAGGCCACATAGATTAACTTGGAATCATTTGGAGGTTAAGAAATAGCAGGATACTACTCAAACCACAAGGATTTCATTGAATAAAGCTGTGTAAATCAACTGACAATGTCCATAAACCATTAGGAGGATAAAATCCCACATAGCCAGGTCCAAATAAGCAGTGAAAACAAGGTTTGTTATTCCAGGTATGTCAGTGTGCCTTATTAAATGCAAGTACACTTTATACGAGAGGGATCCCTATGGATTTCCATCTCTGGGGCTCTCAAGATATAAGAAGGACATGGACCTGTTGGAGCAAGTCCAGATGAGGCCATTAAGATGCTCTGAGGGCTGGAACAGCTCTGCAATGGAGACAGGCTGAGAGAATAGGGATTGGGATTGTTCAGTCTGGAGAGGAGAAGGTTCCAGGGAGACCTCAGAGTCCTTCCAGTGCCTAAAGGGGCTCCAAGAGAGCTGGAGAGGGACTATGGACAAGGACCTGGAGCGATAGGAAAAGGGTGAATGGTTTCCCACTGACAGAGGGCAGGGTTAGATGGGATATTGGGAATAAATTCTTCCCTGTGAGGGTGGGCAGGCCCTGGCACAGGTTGCCCAGAGAAGCTGTGGCTGCCCCTGGATCCCTGGAAGTGTCCAAGACCAGGCTGGATGGGGCTCTAAACAACCTGGTCTAGTGGAAGGTGTCCTTGCCTATGGCAGGGGGTTGGACCAAGATGTTCTTTAAGGTCCCCTCCAACCCACACCACTGTAGGATTCTAAGAATGCTGTGATAAACTGGAGTCCAGTGGGAGCTGCTTTACTGGTACATCGGTCACAGAAAGCACATCTGCTTTTGGCAGAATGAAAACACTGCAAAAAGTAGTTGTGTGTCAAAACAACACTGCACTCGGGGTAAATATTCTGCTGCAGGCTTGGGCTTAGTAATTTGTTTCCCCAGCACCACTTAGGCTTCTGTAGACATTAAGTAAGGCAATATAATACCCTGTTGGCTGGCTCTGGGGAAAGCTACTCAGCACTGCCAGGGAACTTAATGCCAGCACTGAACTCCTTAGTGCAAAGAAAGGGTGGGAAAGAGGTGGGGACAGACAGAGGCTTCTGGAGTGGCCAGGGACTGGGTCTCCCAGTTGCCAGGTAGCTTAGAGTTACAGCTACGCCTCGTTTGCCTGAGCAAACTTACCCCACGGGACTATATTTACAGAGCACGGCCTTTGCTTCCCATTCCTTTGGGCGGTATAAAAATACTGAGAATTCTTCCTCTGGGAGCTCAGCAACAGTTGTCCTTGTGTTGTTGCTGTCGTCCCTGAAACGCGGTTGTGTCTGTGAGCTGTGGCAGAATCAGCGCTTGTCTACGCAACCACTGCCTGCGCCAGGCTTATGTTCTGGGGCAGCTACTTCCACTTCACTAATCCCAGTGATATCTGAATATCAAAATGAGAGCTTGGAGTTACCCCCCCCCTGTAAAACTAGTCTAGTGCCAGGACAACAGGATTGCAATTTTTTGGGGGAGGGAAAACCTAGTGGAATTTACTTTGGTATCTTAGCGGTCTGACATCCCAGCTGCAATTACAAGAGAAAATTGCATCCTGCATCTAAATGCAAGGGAAGAAAAGCAAAGAAATGGCTTCTCTGAGGGAAGAAAGAATCAGAATTATGCACTGCCTGAGCAACATGAATTATTAAACAGGGATATTCTGGGGAAACAGATACTTGTCAAGAGCCCACAGTACATGGTGTTACTGGGGGGGATCCTTCTCCACAGGAGGTTTGGAGAACGGAGTACCACGTGTGATTAGAAGCTGCATAAACATCACTTAAATGTAATAAAGTGGCATTTGTACATTTGTTTAGCTCAAGTTGTTTTCCAGCAGCAAGCACAGGAAAACACAGCACAAGCACGCTGCCAGCGCACTCCGTATGAATTAGGTGGTTTTCCACACCAACAAAGCCTCCCAGACACACAGTCCATCTTCTCACTGCTGGCAGGCACAAGTTAAAACCTACAGACCAGCTACAAATTATCCAGTGTTCAAATGAAGGGGGGAAGATGAGACTTCTCAGAGGGCTGTGACGTCCCCAGGCCTCCCAAGTGGAGAACAGGCACTGGTGTACATTTACCTGACCTCCCAAGGAAAGGCCACTGATTACCCCCCTTGTCCTGGCAGCCAAAAGCTGTCATGCCAGAGGTATAAGTCATAGGCTGCCAAGCATAGGCATGGAAGACCGTTTAAATAAAACTCTCGATACCACAGCAATGTACAAGTTCATTACATACTGTTATTTAGAGCAGGTCTAGGGAGCAAGGATCTTCACGAATTCGACACGCTTGTTTTGGGCAGCGCTTTCTTACAGCACATAGCTCCCCCCAACAGATGTTTTGTAGGTAAGAGATGAGTGTTTGCTGTCTTTGGGCAGACACAGAGAAGGTGTGGGCGAGCAGCACGTCTATTTTCAACAGTAGCATCACAACAACTTGATGAGAGGCCATCTGATTCCAAGTTCAAAAAGAGCTGGGAATCTATGTAAAGCACATAGATAAAATTGGATTCTTAACAGGTACAGCACATTAGAAAGTGCATTTATGGCAGGATGGGAATGGGTCTGCAGGGCTGAGGGACGTGACAAGGTCTTTAGGCAGCCCTCTGAGAAGTCCAGGCACGGTGACATTTATAAATCAGTGCTAACGTGCAATTTACAAAGGCCACAAAGCTTCCAAATTTTTTTTTTGCGTGTAGCAACTATGTGCTATTGACTCCCACTGACAAACTGGACAGACAAAGGCTGGGAGTCACGGACATCTCACAGCAACTGGAACAAGTCCCAGGCCTGGCTCGAAAACACCTCATTACAGCCCTGCCAGGCTCAGAGAGGGGACACCAGTTGTGTATGGCAGCAACCAGAACAGGGGGCAGCACCACTGGCACAGATACAAACCTCAAGGGCAGTAGAAGGAGGTAAAATTCTTCAACGGGACATTTTGACAGATGCTGGTTTTCCTCTTGGTTCCAAACCTACCCCAACCTTTCCCACTGAAGGCTCTGCCAGAGTGTCCTCCCGGGAAGGAGGAGCATTAGTCAGACTCCCCAAAGCCGCACTGTGATTAGAAGATACAAGCAGTGACTACACAGCCAGGCAATCTGTACGTGTCTCATTCCAGGGTTTGGCAGTGGTGACTAACTGGACTGCAGGGCTGCAGAATGTCACTGAGCAAACAAGTTAAAAGAGGAACAAGCTCCAGGGACACGGCAGCGGGGAGGAGATGCACAGAAGATGCTCCGATGCCAGCTTTCCACGTACCCTGGGACAGAGAGCACCCAACTCCCAGCCTTCAGCCAGCCTGAGCCACTGCACTTCTCTGCCATTAAAATGCAAGGCCTGACAAACATCATCAGTGTGACTTCAGGCCTGGCTACGTCAAAACAGACGCTTCTTGGCCATGGAAAGGTTTCTCATAACCCTGTCAAGCCCTCCAAGAAACCAGCACGTTAACTAGAATTATGCCTTGAACACTTCTCCCTGCCTTACCACAATAATATTCCAGGGGAGGTAATTGCTCATGACTGTGTGTAGTTGCTAATTTCTGGAGATACAGAAGGCATATAAGAATACAGCTTTTAGGACTTCAGAACAATGAAAGGCAGGGCGACTGCCTGAAGTGCAGAAGCTAAAAGCTTTTTCCTCCAGAACAAGAAGAGAATCGAGTAATTGTCGTTTCCAGGGAGATGAGGAACTTCAGGGATCAGAACTCAATCTGCAGTTAAATGGATTGGAAACAACTCCTTACCAGCTGCAGAAAAAACATGGACAGAATCACACAGGGAAATCCAGGGAGAGCGTTTTCCTGGCACTGTGCACATGCCTCCACATTTCAGAATGGATGGATCGATTATTTAGATGCTCCAGGTCAGCCGTTCATGAATATTTCCTGTGTTATCCCCTTTCCTCATACATCTCCCTCCCATTCACCTCCCTTCACAGCAAACTCTGACAGGTATTTCAGTTTCCCCCTTCATGGAGAGAGAAACCTGAAAATTCTCTCCCACGCTCCATAAGTGCAATTCTAAGCAGACCAGGGATGTGAAAAACACCTAAAATAAGACCTTAAAACACTCTCTACAAGCAAGGCATGGTCTGTACCTCTCCACAGAGGCGTTTCACAGGTGCCAAACCACAACAGGAGGCCAGATTCTTAGCTTCTCTCAGGTTAAAAAAAAGCAAACCCCAAGAGCTGCAAAGGATTCTCCAGCATCCCTGATACCTTTGTGAGTGCTGTAGAGGGCTGCAAATGTCACCACGAAGAAGGTGGTGGAATATTTTCCAGCGTTAACCAGATGAAAGGCCCGTTTGTTATCACGGTAACGGCGCAGGCACTGGATGAATCGCAACCAAGCAGGGATGCACTGGACGACTGCTCTGACTCCGTAGGAGTAGCTGTTACAAATCTGATTATCTGCAAATAAAAAGAACCAAAACAACAAAAAAAACCGAGTTAAAACCCTAAAGACAAAAAGTAAGTTTAAGTAACACATCCAGATCATCACCTAACTCTCTCGCTGCTGCTAATATAACTAACATGCAAGAATTTCAGAAATAACCTATTTTTAAAAGTGTTCATGCTGTTGGCAGTACTGCGAACGATCAAATTAAGGATGGAATTACAAAAGGCTTTCCGACACTGGATTTTTGTGCATAAATGGGAGAGCACTTAGAAACTCTGCAGGACACTTCTAAGAGGCTACTTTGCCCAAGATGTCCTTGACCCATTTTCCTTGTACGTTGTAATAGGAAAAAACATATTTCAGTATGGGATCGAGTTTGGGGTTTTTTGCTTTGCTTTTTAAAAAGCAAACCCCAGCCTGGCTTCAAAAACTGAGATGGGAAGCAACTACACACCATGTCATTCTGTCACCCCCGTGATGTTTGAAAGCCTTTTTTTGGCTGAGGAAGTGACCAGGAAACTCCCAGCTCTCCCTGGAACCCCCCAAGGAGTCCATATTCTTCTGCTGTCTCACTCTGCACGTAAACCAAACACCCCCCTGACTCGCAATCATTTGTTTCTTATTCACACAAACGGAGACAAGTTATTAGTTGATATTTATCTCAAAGCACTGAGCTGTCATTCCACTGCTTGCATTGGAAGAGGACAAACTGCTAGGCACTCAGTCGCTTAATGAACTTCATTTTTATTTTTAATAAGTAAATATTTAGCTACTTGCAACGCTGTCTTAGAGGGAGGGGAAAGATGAGACAGATTGGAAGAACGAAGTGAACACTGATGCTTATTGAAGCACACAGCAAATTTTCAGCAAGCGTCAAAACCATCAGACAACACAGTTTGCCAGCAGTCACTGCTTAAAACGGAAAGACAACAGCCCAATCCACAAGAAGACAGGTACTGTTTTGCCACTGGGAAAGCCAGAGTCAGAATTTATATTCCAGCTCTGTGGCCCTTCTGGCTAGAAAGAAGGGAAGGCAGAGCATGGTCAACACTGACATCACAATATCAACTCAAATTGGATATAGGGTGGCACTAAGGAGATTCTTCCATCCTCTCTTGCTTCAGGGAAGTGCGATGGAGCGTGTAAGAACCAGGCCACAGCACAGAAAATTGTGTTTAACAGGCTCAGGCAACTTGTTTTCACACTGAGCAACAGGAAGAGGGGAAAGGCAAATATAGGGTTAAACTACAATGAAATAAAACAACAATGCTAGGAAAATGGATTTCTCTTTCGAATCAGTGGCGCCGTGTCTAAGTTCTTGATGAATATACACATCAGGCCAAATGAACACAGACGTGAAATTCCATTTCTCTGGATGGAAGAAAGGGAGAACGTCTCTAATGCCGTGTTTACAAGAAATGCCTATTAATTCAATTTCCTATATCACTTGTAGCCCTCTTCAAAACAGATAACTATGAAGTTGCCTTGCTCAGTGTCTTTCGGGTCATTTTGACCGTGTTCACATGGGCCATCAGCATTACTCTACCTGTATCTGCCAGAAGTCCAGCATTGTCCTCCCACTGAACCTCAAAGCTGTAGAAGCAGATCATGTATTCCAAATCCATGAGAATCACGACCAGGCTGTTGAGCTGATCAGCCAGCCAGAAATCTGCGAAGCCTACCTTGTGGAAGGGAGCAGTGAACACTCGAAACTGTCAAGGAAAAAAAAAAAAACAACCAAGAATAATTCATGGCTGTGTCAAAGGCATCTAAATGCAGCAGCAGGGCATCATGGCACTGAACAAATATGGAAACAACAGAAATGCTTCAAGATTTATTGCTGACCTTTCACTTCAGCTGACAAAAAAGGATAACAACCTCCTCACTTTTAGCACAAAGAACATTCCTGCTTTCCTCCTCCTGTACGCATATATTCTGCGTCTCCCGCTTTTTTGGTTTTTACTGGCAGAACAGCCCAGTCTCCTCCAACCAAGCTCATTCCCAGAAACTCCCAGTCTCCATGTAAGAGCTCTATACGGCTCCATTTCTCCTGTCACTCCTCATTTTGACCAGCTCTTTCTTTCAGGCACTTACCACATCTATTGACATCTTCCACACTTACCTTCTCCCTCACACTTAATGTCCATTGGATTTAGAACCTCAGCATGGCCACTAGTGTGACCGTGCCTCGGTTTTGTAAACTCACCAGTCATTCTTTGGTGTTAGAAGTTGTAAAAGTGAGGATTGTTACTGGATCTGCCAATGCCTCCAGCAGAGAAAGAGTTAAAGAAAAGGCAGAGGAAATCCTATTGACTGGCAGTTGGACTCCCCCCCCAATACCAAGCCCACTTTCCCTCTAAGCCTTAACAGCAGTTTTGCTCCTTCCAAACCAGACAGTTTTCATGCTCCATTACCTTTGATTACAACTCTCCCTACCCGGTTAGTTATAGTTACTAATGGCCAATTTCTCACAGAGACGGCACCAGCACCATCCGGTCATTCCGAGATTTATGAACCTTTAAATTAATGAAAGCACAGGCTAACACTGATCTTTTATGTCGCTCTCCTTATTAACCTAAAGGGTGCACAGCTCCAGAAACCCAGGAAAGGACTGAAACGTTCCCATCAGCCTGTAACGCAAATTTAAGGCTCTGCTCCTAAATTTCAAAGCCAAATGGGAGACTAAGAGGTAGCAGCATAAAGAATATATGGATCTTGACCCAGAAAGCACAGTGCTCGTGTTGGATGGCACCTATTCCCAAGGCTCAGACAGGGCCAGCCATTAGGGACGACTGTCTTTGAAAGCACCCAGCTGCAGAACAGCTTCTGCAGAGGTCACAGACCTCACCAGCCTTCCTTTGCAAAAGGCCCTTCCTCCCTTTTCCCATCACTCCCTGATACTCTCTTTATCTGTTCATCATAGACCCCGAACAAAGACTAGCTAAACAAAGGAAATGTGAAAACAGCTTTACAGACAGATCTCCCTGGGGGAGGGAAAAAAAAAAAAAAAAAGGAAAAATAATAAAATCCTTTTTAATTTAGGGAGAGGCACTTCAGCACTGCCAGAGAACAGTGCAAAACTTTTAAGAGAGTAGAAGCTTTTCACCTAAAGGTTATGGCAGAGCAGGAGTCAACAGATACGTCCACGACATATCTGGCATTGGCATCTTGGGTTAACTATCCTTCTGAGCTGCCATTTGAACCCTCTTAATGTCAGGTACCAGGCACTGTGGCTTCTGGATGCTGTCCAGGCACAGATGCTTCTGGATGCTGTGATTCTTGCAGCTGGAGCTGCAGCCCAACTTCTGCAGTGCTGGCAGTGGAGGTACCACAGGTACCTCCACACTTCCCAGCTCAGGAGTGTCTGCAACATCCTCCAGAGAAGAATCACTTTTTAAAACACCAGAACTGAGCTGAACCTCAGTTTCAACAATCAGCTGCAATCCTGTATCAACAGTTCCACAACCTGAGCACAGACTTCCCTGGTGCTGATCGCTGCACTTTGAATCAGTGCTGAGATGGCAGATATTTGAGCTGGAGCTGAACACTTCCTAGATTTTCACCTCTCGCAGAGAGGCTCCCTGCACTTGTGTCACCGCTCAGCTCCCTGCAGAGAGCGTGGGCATGTGGACACTGTGCCATTCCCTGTGGTCGGATCCAATTCCTCCTGGCAAGCTGCTCTCCTCAGCCCACACAAGGGCACTCATGGGCTTCTCACCCAGCAGCAAAGAGACAAAAGATCGCTCACCTAAACGTGTAGGTGAGAAAGAAGAGCCTGGGATGGGAATTAGACTCGTTGTGGGTTAAATAACTTTTTTCACTCAGAACAGATTCAATTACGATGTAACTCACCATCCCTCAGGGATTAGCACAAGAGATCCCACTCAGGAGCAACAGCAGGCTCTGATGTTGATCACAGTAAGCCTCCTAAATCCACCAGGAAACGCTACAACACAGTAAAGTATGACCCTGACTCGGTTTTAGAAAAATTGAAGGTGCCGGTAATGCTCTGCCACACCTGATATATCAGACTTCGTTTTGGCTGGGAATGAAACATATGAAGAATGTGAAGAAAAATGCTCACTAAACGAAAATTTGCGTGAGCAGCACAGTTCCCACACTTGCATTATTTAAACCTCCTTTCACCCAGAGAGCTGCTGGCAACTGTGTGGAGAAAAAAAATACACCCAGCAGCCAATAAGAGCTGCTCTTTAGGTGCTTTGTCTGGTCTCTTTTTTCCCCCCTTCCTCCTTCCAGGTAACACACACAAGTACTGTGTTCATTTCCCACTATTAAGGTGATCTTGCATTTTGATGAAGCTTTTTTTTTCACCCCAAGAGACCTTGGGATGAATTGGTCTCTGCATACTCAAAGGTATTCAGTGAACCTTATGGGTTCCCTTCCAACTCGAGATATTCTATGACTCAGAGAATCTATTGACAGATATATCTGTATCAATCTGAGACACTAGTTTACAATGGTATGAAGTGACAGAACAAGGGAGAACGGCTTCAAACTGAAGTAGAGGTGGTTTAGATTAGCTATTAGGAAGAAGTTCTTCCCAGTGAGAGTGGGGAGGCCCTGGCACAGGATGCCCAGGAGGGTTGTGGATGCCCCATCCCTGGATGCTTGAGGCCAGGTTAGAGCAACCTGGTCTAGAGAAAGGTGTCCCTGCTCATGGCAGTGGTGTTAGAACAAGAAGATCTTTAAGGCCCCTTCCAACCTAGGCCATTCTATGATTCTACAGCTCTATCACAGAGTGCAGCACAGTCTGGAGATCGCTGGAACAGAGCAGGTGCTGCAAACTGCCTACACAGCTCTGAGAATCTCACCCTGGTAAGGTATTAAGGTAAATTAGCACAGATATTACTCATGTGGTTAAAGCAATTCCAGTGCTTCCCCTCACACCAGGGGACAGCAATCAGACTAATGAGGCTTGGGACTAAAGGTACATCCATGAGGGATGGCTGAATGCTGGAACACAAAAAAGGAAAAGCTAAAATAGTGGTAAGCCAGCAAATCAAATAACAGAGGTTAATTCACTGCGTGTGTACCTGCACACACAGCCTCAAAGCACGACTCTGCATTTCATCTTTGCCATGTTCTAGATAAAGTTAATTGTTTTAATTGGCATTAAAACAATTCTATGAAGAACACCAGCCAGCCAAACCCTTTTCTGCCCAAAGTTCTCAGAGCAGCTCCAGGAAGAATAAGGTATCAGGGGAACCAACTTGATTAAAATCAACTTAAAAGGACGTACAGGGTGGGGATGAACATCTGAAACAACCATTTGGGAAGAAACTGATGAGTCATCCAACAAGTCTGAAAACTTCTTTCAGAGCTCCCACTTGTAACTGGAACACTGAGGCAGCACATGTATTTACATTCAATTTACCAGACTTATCTGAAAAATAAGACCTGGGTCTAAAATAAAGACTTTAACACCACAAACAGATTTGCTGAAAAAAACCCCACCCACGAACATAATTGTACAAGCAGTAGCCTTTGCAAAGGTTGCCTCTCCATCAGTGAACCCTCTCTGCCAGCTGGGGCTGAGGAGCACCCATTCAGCCTTGCCTTAGAGCACAGGAGCCCTAATCAAACTGTTTTTTTCACTGCATTAGGGAACAAACAAGTCAAGAACGTCTCTACATGTGCAAAAGTCTGTATACAGCTATCTACAGGAAGATTAACACAATGAGACTGGCACAGAAAGCAGAAGATGCTTCTGTAAATCCATCCTCAAAAACTATTTGCAGCCAACACCTGATCAGGTCTGCTCCGTAAAAACACAGTGGTATAACCATCCCAGCATTCCTCTTCACTGAAAATTAATGATACCTCTATATACTTCACAGCTACTGCTCAGCCACAGTTTGTTTTTTGTTTTTTGGGTTTTTTTAATTATTTAAAGAAGGTTTAGAGACTTACCAATAGTTTGAGCAGCCAAAATCGGGACTTGTAATATAAGGTTTTGGTAGGGTTGATGAGAAAAAGCAACATGAAGCCGTACAAGATGAGTGGATTCACCTGCATAGGGATGTAGGTGAATTTACCATATATACATGCCAGCAGGCTCAGGCACCACAAAACGCCCAGGAAACCAGCAATCTACAGGGAAAAAAAAGCAAAACAAAACAAACCACACAGATACCTCATGAAAATACAGTTCTGAAACCTACAATGAAGTCTCATTATAAGAAAAGGGAGAGCAGTGCTCAATCCTGTAATCTAATCAGACTTCAGCAACTTCCTCTTCTAATTGTATTAGAGCTCCTTGCCAGGAAACGGCGCAGGGTTTATCCTTCTGATATGCTGCACAGCTCAGCCACTCTCACAATCCCTCTGTTTACCTCGAAGAGATGTTGATGGGACAAGTTGCTGCGGGGATTGAGTTCGAAGATGAGGACGTGATTGACTCCAGCCTGTCTCCAGCCATAGGTGTTGATACCCAGGAGAAAGAGGAATTCTATCAGGAGAAAGCCACCTCGATAGATTCTCACCAGTGGCCACACATTTGGTCCATCTATAAAAGCCACACCTGGCAAAGACAAAAAAAGGAAGGACCTTAGGGATAAGCAGAAGGCACGTCACATTGTGTGCTCCACAGCTTTGGACTGGTTCTCACAGGAGAGAAAACAGAGTACACTTGTATAAAACTGCATATTGCAGCAAGTCAGCGAATTTAGGAGTATCCTGGGGAAAGTTCCCTCTCCAGTTGGTGTAAGAGAATCATGAGCAGCGTCCCTGCCTCACATTACAGGCACAAGCATCAGCACCAGCATAAATCTGACTATATGCACTTAAATATTCTGGTTTAATAGAACTGAAATCCCAACAGACAAATACACAAAACACTTCGCCTCCCCACAAAACCAAGAAGCACCATTTATGGCATTTAAAAAAGACGCTAATCTGCGCCTAATCACGGAACTCAATACAAACAAAGCAGTGCGATACATATTCATAGCCAGCCATACAACACTCAGCCGCACCCAAACAGAAATCCCAGCCTAAGGCAGCACTGCTGGAAAGCCTGTTGCTTCCTTTGTTCGGTCTTAAGGGGTTTGGAAGCGAATCTGCTTCATTTCAGAAAGCAAACGGCCTCGTACAGCAGCAACTTTATCCAGCACAAGTCTCTTTGCAAAGTACTGTCCCCGAGTTGCCGATACAGGTTATGAGAAATAATACAGTTATTCGAATCCTCAGTCTTTTTCAGTGAGAGTTTCTCAGCCACATATTTTCTTAAGAGGGCTAAAAAGAAGAACATAAACTTTTACAGAGTTCAGGTTGAGCATTTTTTCCCCCCCGAGTTCTTCAAACTCTTTTTCAGAGACAGCATATCCATAAGGAATTTCACGTGTTCAGCATCTGTACTTTAGACTATATAAATTAGGGAGAAAAAATTGTGAAAGGAACAAAGGCTCAAGAACTGTTGCTTTAAATTTGAAACTTATAGAAACCATTGGATTCAGACAAAGCAGAATCGAATTTTGGACAGAAATTACATGCCCCCAAAAGAAGGTGAAAGAAATGAGTCTTAAATGTGGGGTTGCAAAAGCAGCTTTCCAAATTTCAATCTGGAAACCAAGGGAGGTCACAGAATCATAGAATAGGCAAGGTTGGAAGGGACCACAGTGGGCCATCTGGTCAAAACTCCAAACAGGACAGAGTTGCCTGAAAAATCCTGACTAAGAAGTGACCAGACAGATACAGACAGATAAAGACAGATATAAGGAGAACACACCAACAGGATAGACCTGCTGTGTGCTAATTCAGACAGAACACCCAGACAAAGGTTTATCCTGAGGTGAACAGGGTTCAGTATGACAGTACAGCATATGACTTCCATAGCTAATGCCCACTAATCTTATTTCTGGCCTCTCAGGGTGGTAGAGGACCATAACTGCAGTGTGGAACAGCAGCTGGAGAAAAAGCAGACCCTGAGGAGTACAAGCTGCTGAGAGACCAACCCGCAGAAGTTATGAGTATTTCTGTATATTCTTTCATCTGATACTAAGACATTGTCTAGTTCGGTTTCCACAGTGTAAAGGCTTGATCTGATTCCCTTTTCACTTTTCCAAACTGAACGCTTTTCTTCCTAACAGTTGAACAGTTTGAGTGGAGACCCTCAAGGACCCCACTTGCAGGGAAGTGCCCGAAGGTGTCCAAGGTCTCCAGCTGTGGTGACCCAACCCAGGGCTCTGCACTGCAGCCCCAAGGCAAAGAGTTTGTCCCTTCCTATACTCTCTGCACTTAAATCCAACACAAGTGAAGTCACCTCCTGTTGTTGGCTGGGATGTGACACTCAACCAGCTCATCCCTTCAGCCGGCACAGGCTCTGGTTGAGGTGCTCAGAGAGGAAAACACCTCTGGCGACAAGTTCAACAGCATCATAGCCTAATTCTCTAGCAAGAGCAGGGCACTGCTGCAGCAAAGGACTTGAGAGTTTGCATAAAAACTTACAGGCTTCTGGTTACTAAAACAAATGCTCATTTCCATGAACCTCAATTACACACTAGTTTGGCACCTAGAAAAGCCCATACAGAAACAGTGAGGCCTCAAAATTTGTCCTCTTTAGGGTGACTCCCTCCTGGGATCCACCTGCAGCATTCGCAGCCTTTAACAGATGCCAAGTTCTGAATTCATCACTGTGAAATGTCGCTGCTCGAGCTTTCAAACCAGGCAACACAGCAGTGGGTCACTAATAGAAGCCGTGCTCTGATGCTGTTTCACAGAATCTACACATAGAACACTAAAATCCTATCTTAGCTGATCAAATCATAAAAATAATTCGGCAAAAGCAGCTGAGAGGTTAACAAAGTGTAAGCCAGTTAAAAGCAAACACTTTGCAGTCAGAATCCAGGTTTTGTCCCGTATCTGCAGTAATGCAGAGCTATCAGATCATGCCTGCTGATACAACACACCGGGTTAGTAACACCTGCTTTACAGATATAATCATTTTTGTGAATTCCTTCTCACAACTGTGGCACCCTTTTTATTCTTAACAAAGAAAGCAAACACAACTGGCTTCGATCATATTTGCATCTCACAGAGAGGTGAAACATTTAAGTAACGGAAACGATGAATAAAGAACAGCTTCTACACATTAAACAGCCCCTTCATGTAGATGGGTCAACTTTTTGTCTCTACCACTGGAAGACCAAATGGAAAGCACTGCAAACAGCTCCTCAAACAGAGGCCTTTTATCCCAAGAGATGGCTGGATCCAATTACAGAAACATCCGATTAAAAATTCTTTTAAGTCAAAAACACAGACGTGGGCTTTCCCTAATGCAAGAGCTCGTAAGTTGATTTGTTAAGCCTTTTCCTTTGTACTGCTTAAGCAAGTTACAACACCGCAGAAATCACACACACAATTAGCAAAGCCGCTTGTGATTAAGCACTGTGTCTGGATCTACAGTACTAATGTGGCTCTTGCTCTAATCAGAGGACAAACTCAGAAGGCACAGAGCAGAATAAGGCCAAGACCTGAGGTACGCAACAATTTATTGCAGCTTTTAAACAGTCTTGCCAGCATCTGCCAACAAGAAAAATTCAATTCATTCCATTAATAGGCATCAGGCATTGAAATCCTGGGAATTTCCAGATGAAAATGTCCCGAGTGCCATGTGCTCACGTGGCTCTGTGTCTGCTCTTGTTCTCTGTAGGGAGTCAGTGCCATGCAAAATTTAAGTTCTACAAGCACCTGTCTCAAGGTGGGCGAGGGCTGTGTGTTTATGGCAGGGAACAAACATCTGTCTTTTCACTCAGAATATCCCTCAAAGAATAAGGAGAACACACCGTAGCATGTACAAAATCCACATACATAACATGAGATAATCCACGACCTGCTACTGAGCGGAACTAATAATTTACACCAGAGCGATCCAGCTCTGATTTAACCCAGAACACCCTGAACTGCTCAGTTCAGGTCCAGGCCCTCATTGATTGATGAGAGTCCTTCCAAACCAAGGTATGGCAGGATACCCACCTGAAAGTATGACGGTGACATTCAGTGCAATGAACAACCCGCAGAACAATCCAACCCTGAATGTAGTCCAGGCTGGCACAGGCTGTGAACAAAGCAGTGGCAGAATCAACACGGGGTAAACAGGTTATCAGCAAACTCAGATTAGTTTGCAGACTAAATTTAAAATCAGAAATACAATGCCCTGGTCCCTGATTGCCCTCTTGCTCTTGAAGTGAGGGGTTTTTTTAAACTGAAAATGCTGTATAATGTTCTTGCTGTGTTGAAACTGAGCTTGGGCATCTCAATGCCCTTTGAAAAATATTCCAGACCACACAAACATATATTATTATATATAAAGCATATGTTATTATTAGCACAAATTTCCTTTCACTGTTTCTCATCCCTTCATTACCTTGTCTGCATGCATTAGGAATAATAACCTATTTCCAAACCTTCCGGAACTAAAGCAGATTATGTGACCGTGCTGCCCTCACTGGGTGCATGAGCACGCTCACATCAATTACTTTCACTACTTTGTTGAGATGTTGAGTCTAATTTGGCACCTTGACAAGCTGGAGAAGCAGCTTTGTTCCACAGCCCCATCTCTCTCACCTGAGCTGCTCCTAAGGGTGGAACACGCAAACGTTTCATTGCCTTCTGTCTGTCTCCATCTTCCAACTCATTGGTCACCACTTCCTAAGGAGATAAAAAATACACACCACTGAAGTTCATTTGAATGATGAGCGTGTGGTAATGCATTAAAACAAAAAATAATGGTTGGTTTCCATGTTTCATGTGAACCCTAGTCCTGTACTCCTTTAATACAGAGTAACAAAGACAGGAAAAGCTCACTCTGCTGCACCAAGTTCCTCCACAACACAAGCTAACACAGCACTAACTTTTTCAAGGGAAGAGTTACCAGCTGAAGAGAACATACCCAAATTTATGTAAGAAGTGCCTGAAATCCGTGGCACTTCAAAATCCATTATCAGTTATCTTGGTGGTAAATACAAGCTATACAGAGGGCAAAACATTATAGTAATTATAGAACCACAGAACAGTTTGGGTTGGAAAGGACCTGAGAGATCATCCAGTTCTGCAACGGGCAGGGGGACACCTTCCACTAGACCTGGTTGCTCAGAGCCCCGTGCAACCAGGCCTTGAACACTTCCAGAAACCAGCAGTGAACAAAACCCTGTGGTTTTCTAGTTACCAGAGGAGCA
>NW_020955612.1:780239-782215 GCF_003031625.1 Empidonax traillii | reverse complement strand
ATAGAACCACAGAACAGTTTGGGTTGGAAAGGACCTGAGAGATCATCCAGTTCTGCAACGGGCAGGGGGACACCTTCCACTAGACCTGGTTGCTCAGAGCCCCGTGCAACCAGGCCTTGAACACTTCCAGAAACCAGCAGTGAACAAAACCCTGTGGTTTTCTAGTTACCAGAGGAGCAGTGCCCAGAGCAGCGTCTTTACCTCTGTTTCAGAGATGAGCTGGTTGATCTTCTTGCAGGTGTAGAAGGGTGCCACCTCCACCTCGGCCACCCTCCACTCGGCCCCCCGGGCTGTCTCCAGGTTCTTGTCATGTTTCTTCAGGATCTTGCGGAAGCCAGTGAAGTTCAGGTTCTGCAGGCAAGGGAAAAGACACGCTGCTTTTAACCTCAGTCAGCTCCCAGCAAAGTTCAGTGGTTCTCTCTCCAGTGCAAGCAAATAAAGGAATATTTAATAGGAAGAATCAAAATTATTACATCCATTGTCAGGAAGTGTCTGAGTTATTACTTTGTTATAAGTAATACATATTCCTTCTAAGTAAAATAAAACACGGGGGACTCAAGGGTATAAAAAGAGGCAACTTATTTTCAGGGAGCTACCTGAACCCTTTTATTCCCTGAAAAGCCAGATCACTGCCATTTTCCTCCTTTACGCAGGACATGACAACATTCCCGATGACACCTTGAGGACAAATAACCTTCAAGGGGCTTTCCCTTCTGAAAAGGCTGAGGCACTGACTCCTAGTTTCTTTAAACTTTACACTGGTTTCATATCAAGTCCTCCAGATCGTGGAAGGGAAACCTTTGCACAAAAAATGTCAATGCTGCATGTTAAACCCAGACAAGAGCATCCCCAGAGCAGCATCCTTTTACATGGAGTATGTTGCACTAGGACTAAAACAGCAGCTTATAGGCTCGCAGATGTGGAAGATGTAACTCTGCAGTCTGCAGAGGTAAGCACACAGAGCTTAAACCAGGAATTAACTGTTGATTTACAAGTTATATGCAAGCCCGGACTCCACTTTTCCAACGCACGGTACCCAAGACAGGCAAAGCTCATCACGCTGCAGACAACTGCTGCCACGTGATGGATTTGCAATCCTGTACTTCATTATGCAGGAAACTCCATCCAGAGACCCAACATCTCCTTCAAGCAAAAGCAGAAATGCAGAGGGATCATGGCAAGATTCACTTCTGAAAAAAACTTAAAGTAGCTTGGAAAGAAAACTGCAGAAAACAGCAAAACCAGCTACTCACTGATATTATTTTCAATCTAATTATGCTTAGGGTGATTTAATACCAGACCCCTCCAAACTAGGTGGGGAAATGAGGCTGGGGAGACAGGCTCAGGAAGCCGAAGCATTTATGATCTGCCTTATTGCAGACATGAGACTTTAATTACTTTCTATTGGAAAAGCCAGCATTCCACCCCAGGGAGAGCAGAAATTTCAAATGAAAAACCGCACCAAAATGACGATTTTGGTCAGATTTTTTTTTTTTTTTTTTTTGTGGCCTGAACTAACATCCTTTCATCTCCATGGGTGCAAACCCAGACTAACTGTGAGGTGCCTTGGCTAGTTCAGGATATGGTTACACCAGACACCCTAAAACCTCTCTGGCAGAATTTCATGCTCTGGTTGCAAAAATTCTGCAACTCGAAAGCGCATGCTAAAAGTACTGTTGGCCACAGTGGTACTTCAGACAGGGAACATGCAGTGATGGAACTATGAAACAGAACAAATATCACTTATACAGTCAGATATTTTGCTGTTCTTGCTATTTGTGTTGCTTTTATTTGGCAAGGGACTTACCCCAAGCCTGACCTCCGTTTCTGTTGGGTAACAATCAAATACGCTTAAGTGAAAAAAAAAAAAAAAAACACCAAACCAAAACAAACAAACAAAACCCCAAAAATACACAAACATAAAAAACAACAAAACACCACGAAAGAAATACTACAATTTAGGCAATAATATGATA
>NW_020955612.1:755203-780218 GCF_003031625.1 Empidonax traillii | reverse complement strand
ATAGAACCACAGAACAGTTTGGGTTGGAAAGGACCTGAGAGATCATCCAGTTCTGCAACGGGCAGGGGGACACCTTCCACTAGACCTGGTTGCTCAGAGCCCCGTGCAACCAGGCCTTGAACACTTCCAGAAACCAGCAGTGAACAAAACCCTGTGGTTTTCTAGTTACCAGAGGAGCAGTGCCCAGAGGAGCATCTTTACCTCTGTTTCAGAGATGAGCTGGTTGATCTTCTTGCAGGTGTAGAAGGGTGCCACCTCCACCTCGGCCACCCTCCACTCGGCCCCCCGGGCTGTCTCCAGGTTCTTGTCATGTTTCTTCAGGATCTTGCGGAAGCCAGTGAAGTTCAGGTTCTGCAGGCAAGGGAGAAGACACGCTGCTTTTAACCTCAGTCAGCTCCCAGCAAAGTTCAGTGGTTCTCTCTCCAGTGCAAGCAAATAAAGGAATATTTAATAGGAAGAATCAAAATTATTACATCCATTGTCAGGAAGTGTCTGAGTTATTACTTTGTTATAAGTAATACATACTCCTTCTAAGTAAAATAAAACACGGGGGACTCAAGGGCATAAAAAGAGGCAACTTATTTTCAGGGAGCTACCTGAACCCTTTTATTCCCTGAAAAGCCAGATCACTGCCATTTTCCTCCTTTACGCAGGACATGACAACATTCCCGATGACACCTTGAGGACAAATAACCTTCAAGGGGCTTTCCCTTCTGAAAAGGCTGAGGTACTGACTCCTAGTTTCTTTAAACTTTACACTGGTTTCATATCAAGTCCTCCAGATCGTGGAAGGGAAACCTTTGCACAAAAAATGTCAACGCTGCATGTTAAATCCAGACAAGAGCATCCCCAGAGCAGCATCCTTTTACATGGAGTATGTTGCACTAGGACTAAAACAGCAGCTTATAGGCTCGCAGATGTGGGAGATGTAACTCTCCAGTCTGCAGAGGTAA
Source organism: Empidonax traillii (assembly GCF_003031625.1). NCBI lineage: Eukaryota > Metazoa > Chordata > Aves > Passeriformes > Tyrannidae > Empidonax > Empidonax traillii. Next base: position 779,265 of record NW_020955612.1, on the reverse strand, counting down.
GCACACAGAGCTTAAACCAGGAATTAACTGTTGATTTACAAGTTATATGCAAGCCCGGACTCCACTTTTCCAACGCACGGTACCCAAGACAGGCAAAGCTCATCACGCTGCAGACAACTGCTGCCACGTGATGGATTTGCAATCCTGTACTTCATTATGCAGGAAACTCCATCCAGAGACCCAACATCTCCTTCAAGCAAAAGCAGAAATGCAGAGGGATCATGGTAAGATTCACTTCCGAGAAAAGCTTAAAGTGGCTTGGAAAGAAAACTGTAGAAAACAGCAAAACCAGCTACTCACTGATATTATTTTCAATCTAATTATGCTGAGGGTGATTTAATACCAGACCCCTCCAAACTAGGTGGGGAAATGAGGCTGGGGAGACAGGCTCAGGAAGCCGAAGCATTCATGATCTGCCTTATTGCAGACATGAGACTTTAATTACTTTCTATTGGAAAAGCCAGCATTCCACCCCAGGGAGGGCAGAAATTTCAAATGAAAAACCGCACCAAAATGACGATTTTGGTCAGATTTTTTTTTTTTTTTTTTTTTGTGGCCTGAACTAACATCCTTTCATCTCCATGGGTGCAAACCCAGACTAACTGTGAGGTGCCTTGGCTAGTCAGGATATGGTTACACCAGACACCCTAAAACCTCTCTGGCAGAATTTCATGCTCTGGTTGCAAAAATTCTGCAACTCCAAAGCGCATGTTAAAAGTACTGTTGGCCACAGTGGTACTTCAGACAGGGAACATGCAGTGATGGAACTATGAAACAGAACAAATATCACTTATACAGTCAGATATTTTGCTGTTCTTGCTATTTGTGTTGCTTTTATTTGGCAAGGGACTTACCCCAAGCCTGACCTCCGTTTCTGTTGGGTAACAATCAAATACGTTTAAGTGGAAAAAAAAAACCCAAAAAACCCCAAAACCAAAACCAACCAAACAAACAAAACAAAAAGCCCACACAAAACAAAACCCCAAAAACACACAAACATAAAAAAACAACAAAACACCACAAAACAAATACTACAATTTAGGCAATAATATGATACAAGATCAAGTAGAATCAAACAGTGGATTCAAAACTCCTTTCTCATATACAAGTGTGTCAAATTACATATATTTACATATATACATATATCAGAAATTACATACAATTACACTACATTACATACAGAATGTGCAACTAATTATTATATGCCTAATTTCTTAATTTGTTTCTCCTAAACCACAGTATTTCAAATAAATAGATCTATTTATCTCTGTACACACACCTAGAATGTTATAATACTGTCAACAATAAATTAATTTCATCCGAAGTTTAATCATTAATAAGTTAAATACATTAAGAGCTGCCCTGGAGACTAGTTATAGTTTCACCTGACGCTTGGTTGGTGTAGCTCAGGAACGAATGCATGAAATCTGTGCTCTTGTTCAGTCCTGACAGACAGAGAAATTTGCTTCAGGTGCATTTTCCTTCCTTAGTAACCCAACTCAAGGCATCTGCATTTCATCAGAGCCATAGTTTGACATTTATAATGCTGCTGTTGACTTTACTTTCCCTCCTACACGAAGATCTCAGCTACATCATCTTCCCACCAGGTTGTTGTTTTCTCTTCTTTCCAAGATCTGGAATATTTCTAGTTCTTATATTCTAAGCTCAAGTCTGATAAGGAGTAGTATTCTGGGAGTTGATTTTATGTCTGTTCTAGTACTTGCATTCCTTGTCCTTAACTTCAAGACCAATTTGAAGGATTTTTTCTCATTCTCTCAGTGAAGGTATGTTGTAGAAAGCAGCTGCAAACTGTGAAAACTATCAAATCCAGATGGGGCTTAAATCAATATTTCGTATACCTACAGTAGATCTGGACTTACAATGGCAAAAATCCAAAAATATAAGTGTGCAAGATGCTTTTCTTCACTGATGAATAGTAGGGGAAAGATTTCCAAAGGAATGACCTATGTCATCCCCCTATTTAAACTCTTCATCATGCCTCAGAGGCAATTTTTTGTAATCAAAAGTATGAGCTGTCTTCTTTTTAAAAAGAAAATAAGTGAAAAAATCATTGCAGGTGACAGTGCTTCACTCCATTTCTGAAAAGCTACAGATACTCCACCTTTCACAGGATTTTGAAGTAGGAACTATCACTAATAGTTAAAGAGGATTAAGAAACCCACCAATAGTTTTCAGACACGTGCTCAAGGACATAACATCACCTTAGGAGAGGTACAAACACTCAGAATTTTGGGACAGTAAGTTTTGTCCATGCTGCAGAGTGGTATTCAATTAATTCTTATGGTGAATTTTGTTTAATGAAATTCTCTGGTACAATGCTGGTAAAGATCCAAATACAGACACAGTGAATTTAAGCTCCAGCATTCTAATTTAACAAGCTAAAATGCCTCAAAGAAAACATCTAAAAGCATTTCAGAGTATTTAATTCCAGAAGAACTACCCCAGAAGAAAAGATATTAACAGTTTCAGATTTTTATTTCAAGATTTCTGGAACTAGATCAGTGTCTGCAATATTTACCGTGCCAGAAATCCAAGTACAACTAAATATTTGCTTATTTTTTTCATACCTCAAGGCAAACGAGCCCGTATCCTGCGGGAACCAAAATATTATTTTTTTTTTTAAATGGATGTTTTCACAAGAAATTCTGATACAGCAAGGTCACAGCCACTACCATGGTAACGCCAAGGGGAAACAGTACGTGAGGATTTCAAGTTCCATTACAAATATTAGATAAAAGAACTTCTTCCCCAACTTGCCTGCTCCATCCTTGCACAGAACAACACACTAGAGAAGAAGGAGGTCCCAGTGTGACCTCATGTTGTGGCCACGAGTGCTGGGGTCAGACAGCCCAGAAAAGGAAGAAAGAAGGTCCTTTTGCTGGTCAGCTTAGCACTTCTAGCTCAATAAAAAAGCAACCAGACTCAGGCTGCTAGGTATCTGCCTTTGCTTTAAAAGTGTGCAAGGGCCAACCAAAAAAGGAAGGAAGAAATAAAAAAAAAAAACTGCTTGAGAGAGGCAACTCGAGGATACACAAAGCACAGGGACATTTACAGACAGGGCTTTGTAAAACCGCCTCTTTCTGCAGGTACCTGATAGTTCTGCAGGAGGATGAGGCTGAGGTAGAGCTCGCTGAAGGCCAATTTCAGGTCTCTGATATTCCTGTGCTGGACACGCTCCTCGTGGGACAGGTGGAAGACGGGCTTTCTGCGCCGCTGCAGCGTGGAAGCCCCACTGGCCTCTTTCTGTGCATCCAAAGTGGATTGTAGCTCAGTCCGGAGAGTGGTGAACCTGCGCTGAGCCTCGGCAAGCTTTTCTGTTGGCAAAAGGAGGGAAATGTCAGCCGGGAGGGTCACAACTCGCCTATCAAGCCCTAAAATGACTACACCTATTCCTCAAACGACGTGCCTGTGCACAGCCTTCCCCCATCACACATTGAGTTCAACAGCTCATGGAACTGCTTGGTTGGAAGGGACCCTAAAGATCCTTCAGTTCCAACCCCCTGCCATGGGCAGGGACACCTTCCACCAGCCCAGGTTGCTCCAAGCTCTGTCCAACCTGGTCTTGAACACTTCCAGGCATGGGGCAGCCACAGCTTCTCTGGGCAACCTGTGCCAGGGCCTGCTCACCCTCATAGGGAAGAATTTCTCCCTAATATCCCATCTAACCCTGCCCTCTGCCAGGGGAAAGCCCTTTTCCTGTCACTCCATGCCCCTGTCCAAAGTCTCTCTCCAGCTCTCTTGGAGCCCCTCTAGGCCCTGGAAGGGATTCTAAGGCCTCTCTGGAGCCTTCTCTTCTCCAGGATGAACACCCCCAGCTCTCTCAGCAGAGATGCTCCAATCCTCAGGGCACCTCCGTGGCCTCCTCTGGACCTGCTCTAATGGGTCCCTGTCCTTCCTGTGCTGAGAGCCCCAGATCCTGATGCTGTAGTCCAGGTGTGGTTTCACAAGGGCAGTGGAGGAAGCTTCTTCTCATTAAACCAATGTAAAACATCCATGTTCTCAAAAGAAAACCTCTTAATTAATATGGTCAAAATCAAGGGTCTGTCCCTTCAGCACAGACTAAAGCAGCACTAGACATGAATGCAGATTTCTCAGCTTGAATCCCAGCTTTGATTTCTAGTGGTTGCTCAGTCCAGGACCACACAGATACCTGTTATAGGTGGAAGAAGCCCAACCTGTACCTGTGGGCTGCAAACCAGCGCAGGGACACTGGGACAGGCCTTCCCAAAGTGGCAGAGCCGTGGCTGGAGGCAGCCAGGAGATAGGGTCTCATCCAAATACCAAAGCAGTGACCAAATGTCTACTCTGAGCGCAAAGGAAAGCTGCTCGTCTTTCCCAAATAAATCAAGTTCATGAGAAGCACCAGAAAAAAAAAAAAAAACAAACCTGCTAGACAATATTATGGAACTTGACAGTAAGCAAAGCGCTTTTCATATCCGTGCACCCACCACTGACTACGTGTTTACCATCTTTTTATGTGACAGTAAGGAAATCAAAAGAAGAAAAACTCCACACTTCAAATGTGACGCTGAATTTTGTTGCTCAGAGAGCAACCCAACCCCTGTGCCAAGCTCCTGGTGACAGACAAACACAGCTCTGCTTTGATCAGGAGTTACAACACTAGTAGCTGCTGTACATGATCTGCTGTAATAATTCATCCCTTCTTTCCCTCCGTTTAGAAGCACTGCCTTGTTATTTACTGGTTAAAGAGACAGTCAGCCTGCATTTAAATATCATTTTGTTGTGTTTTCAGGACAAGTCTGTCTCTCTTCTTCACACCTCAAGTACGAAAAAGGTGTTCCTTTAAATATGCTGCTTTGTGTACTTTCAGAAAATAATATTTTTGGCTGAATAACAATCTTTTAAAGCTAAAACCAGCACAGCTAACACCGCTATCGTTCTCTTTGTTCTGTACAACTGGTTCCTTCCAGGCTTTTTTTCCCCTGCCACGGCTTCAGTCACAGCTTTGGCATCTGTGTTGATAAGCACCGTCACAGGCCGCGGGTGTTGGTGTTGGCCAGGAAGATCCTGAACAGGTTCACAGTGTTGGAGCTGGAGCCACCCCCACCCAGCAGGACACACACCACAAACCACAGAGCCACAGGGTCCCTCTGCCACCCAAAGCTCTGCTGGACAGTCTCCTGCCTGTCAATTTAATGCTCTTTATCAGTATCTTAAAGAAAAACTTAATGATAATTCTCTATTGCTCCCCCCTCAGATGTAAGATTTACTCTTCCTTTCCCTTTGCCTTATTCAATTCTGGTTAATTTTAAGGGCAAGACTACTCTGTAAATAATTTTCTAGTGCTCTGCACTCCAGGAGGAAAGCGTCTTTCCAAACAGAAAATGGGGATCAATGTAGAAAACTTAAGTACAAAAGAGCCTGAAACTTTCTATAACTTTCTTGCTTGTATTAAAGCAAGAAGATTCAAAATCCAAGACAGGACAAACCCCTCTCTGACAACTTCCACAGCTGCAAGGACTCCACTGAACAGAGGCAATGGAGCTCACGGTGAGAACTGTGAGCCCGCAGCCCAGAACCACATAAGATCAGACTGCAAAAACAATAACCTCTCCCCACTTTGGGAACTCACTTGGGAATGAGTAATAAATATCTGTTCATATCAGAAGCCTTCATTATAAATAAAACTCACAAGTTCACTCTCTATGTTCAAAATGTCTATTAAACCATCTGTGATACACAGATTTCTTTTGGATCAAATCAGTAAATATGGAAAAGTTTAAATTTTCATTTTACAACTGAAAACACTGTGCTGTTGTCTCTATGTCCAGAAAAAAATCAAGAAATCCATCAGTCTAATAACACAATATTTAAAGAGAAGGCAATGTTTTGAAACAGTTATAAAACCGCTGCTGCAATTTTCCTCCGTTTAGAAAGCAACATCCCTAAGAAAGCATTATCTCCAAATATCAACATTCTTCTTAATTAAGCACTGTTGAAGAGAGTCACTGCTGTCTGCTATATAGCTCCCTCCATCTACAGGCAGGACCACAGTTCTCTGAGGATGAGGCTTTGGAGTTACTGAGTTATCACCTCAACTATGCAATTCCAAGTTGATTTTGACTCCGTTTTCCAAGTTTAAACAAAAGTCCACACACAAGTGTGATGGGAAAAAACTATTACACCAAGGAACCAGTAAAATCTCCCCCCAGGTTCCAGTTCAGATGGTCATGGTTGTGATCAAAACCTGTTTCACCAGACAGGAGGTGATCAAACAGGTCCCCAGCTCAGGGCATTTTAGGAAGGTGCTTTTAAGGACTCCTTCCCTTCCCTACTTGTCCATATTATGTTCAGTATTTTGCTTACTAAGTTAAAGCCGTGGTTTTCTACAAATAGTAAAACCATTCCTAAATTAACCACAAAAATTTTACTGCCTACTGTTTAGCCAGATCCTGGTGATGCTAATTTAAAATACAGCAAACCTGCCATCTAGAAAATCCCAAACCCAAACCGAAATTGGCCACAAATAAAACTTCAGCACTCGAACAGGCATTCCTCTGCTGGAACCACTGAAAACCGTACGGCCATTCTTTCTTCTTTCAGTTGAGGGTAGATCTTCTTGAGCATAGTTCAAATAATCACAAATTGTTTGCCATTAGCTAAATCAGATTTGATAGTTTTCCTTTCTACTGAGCTGGGATAATGGTCTGGGGAATTGAGGCGATGTTTGGTGGCAGCTGACAAGCTGAGCACACAGGGAAAGGAATTTTGCAGCTGGCATTCCAGCCCCAAGTGCTCCATGGAGGAGCTGGGGTTCAAGAGCACCCCATTCCAAGAGGATGAGATTGTTTATGCTGTGGCAATCCCAGGTGATGCTCACTAGGGACCCCTCAGCGCAGGGAAAGATGATGAGGAAATGAAGTAGAGATCAACAAAAATTTGGGCTTTCTTGAAAACGAACGGTATTTATAGTTGTAAAGACAGGCATATAATAAGCCATACAATAAGCCAACAATAAATAGGATGTACCAGGTCATAATCCAAGCCAACACATGCCTGGAGTTACACAGTGGTCCTACACAACATTTCTGACATGATCAGAAGAGGAACCACTGATGAAACATTTCTTGCTGCAGCTTAACGTTAATAAGCCTAATAATGGGTTTCCATTCTATGAAAGTCACGTCACTCTTCTGCAAATAATCTTATCACAAGAGATTTTCAAATTACATGCATTCTCTCCTAGAACTTTTTGAAATGACAGCTATGGGGGGGAAAAAAAAAAAACCCTACCCTACATTATTAATAGCATTTGAAACAACGCTGGAATGGGTGTGTACATGTGGGTGCACGTGTGCCAGCAGGTCCTCATTAGGGAAAATTATAATCTGTATTGTGCATCTAAATTGACAGAACTTCCTCCACAGAGTCTATCTAGCAGCACACAGGATCTGATATGACTCAAAAAGGAAGACAAGTTTCTGAGCATAAAAACCTCGGACCTGGGACAGACACAGCAGCTCTCCCAGGGAAACAAAACCCTGCTCTGAGTTAGGTATGTGTGAACTGCACGCAGAAAAATGCCTATAGAGTGTAAAACCCAGCTGCCCTAATAAAACATATCGATTCTACCTACAAACTGCCTCTTGTCCTGACACTCACTCTGCTCCAGGGAGCCAGGAGAGCAGGCACAGCCATCCCCAAAGAGATTCACTTCCCTAGATGGAAGCTGAGCGGAGGCAAGCTGCAGCGCTCAGCCCTGCATCCATCATGCTTTCAGCTATTCTCATGTCCACAGGCCAGAGTCTGCTGGCAATAAAATAGCCAGCAATAAAGTCATCACCCCGCGGTTATGAAAATATTTTGCACAATTCAACTTTGTCTTTGTTATCAGATTAAAATCAGAACTAGAAAAGGCTGCCACATTGTGCTGCAAATCCTGTTTACAGCACTAAGTTAATAAATCAACATGTTAAGAGAAACTATAGAAGCCAATGCATCATTGTATCCATATTTAAATGCTTTCCTAGTTGAAAACCCATTTTAAACCTCACCAAAAGAGGCTCAAAACCAGCTGAAGTGCAGGGGTGGGTGGAACTGGAGCGCATGAAGCCTTTTCTAGCAATGTTTACAGGGTGAATTTCCAACTATCCTCTTTTTAAAGTTCTATTTTCAAAACACAGGGTGGGAAAGCAAACTTTCTCAGGGAAAACAACAAACAACAGCACTTCATATATGACACTTAGAAATCCCTACTCTTATCATCACAGCATTTTTAGTCAAACAGGATTTTATACACAAATTGCTACTGGCTGATGTACTCCAGAAACCTACCCAGCACTGAGGCAAAGTTTAAGTGTTTAAGAACTTGTTGGACACATCAAGACGGTCAAGTTACCACACACAGGCAAGCCCATGAGAGCCAATCCTGCAGAAGCACAGAAACACCAACTGGGGAGCTTAGTACACTTAAAACAGGTTCAGGAGACCGTCAGCACAGAGAGGCTGAGAGACTGTGCCCTATTTGTAACACACCACTTTAAGGGCAGGATGCTATTGCAAAGCAATGAAATCACCTGCCATTCATTCTCCCTCCATCCAAATACCATATTTTCGCTGCAGATATGTGATTAAACCAGAGAGTTTCCCAAATAAACCAGCCCTCTAATTACCCAATGGTCAACCTGCATCACCACTGTGATTATTCTGAAAGCTTGGGAGCTTCAGACTCTTTTTCTGCTGTTGCATTTTCCACAAATACACACAAATAAGCACCTTACCTGAATAGAAAATGTTGATTTTGGCAAGTTCTTTCTCACAGGTTTGGAAGAATTTCTCTTCAAATGTGGCAAAACACCTTTTCACCGTGTCCTCATCTGTGTCTGTAAAACAGAACAGAAAAACAAAGAAGTTGTAACAGAAGAAGACAGAAGCAATTTTAGAAGTGGCTGCCATGGAAATAGTTCTTCAGAGTAAATCCACCGTCTTTGCCACGCAGAGAAAGAAGAACAAGCAAGTCTAAAGGGCTTGGGGGAACATATATTTGGCTGTAAAAGGAACTACACCAAGACAGAGAGGGAAACACTCATATGAGCAGTAACAGCACCTCAACCAAAGTTCCCACGCTAGTGCAGATCTCACAAGCTCCATTTCCACTTCCTAACCCATCTTGTGTTTGAAGACCAAAGCTGGCCATAAAATTATTCTCCCCAGCTTGGCAAAACAACTGTATTTAGAAGGAAAGCACCAAGTTTTTAAACTAAAGGCTTCATCTGACCTTTCAGGAGGACTCACTGGCTTCAGCCACATTCCCACCTTCTCACCACTCTAATCCTTCAAACACAAACCTAACATCACTGGAAACTAAAATCTGCCTGATAGTATCCAGAAAACTGTGTGGAAGCTTCCCTCCTGGAAAATAAAACTTTCTCTCATCAGCAAAGTTGAAAGGAAGAGGTCTACGTTATGGTGAACATGATCAGACCCTCAATTTTCCTCCCCCCTACTGCTCTGGGATGGTTTTAATTCTTCTGGAAGAACTACATACAATTCCATAGTTAAAGTCAAAACTTGAAATTAAAGCAGCAATTCGGTCACTTTGTTGTTATAAAAAATACAGTGCAGAGTCTCAGAGACAGAATGCATTCTCTAATAATTAGGAAATTAGTTTAATGAGTAAAAAAATTAAAGAAGACACACTATAATTACCAATTTCAGTACTGTCAAAAACCAAATGTTCCTCATGCTGAAGTGAAGCAGACTCTTCATACCCCCCACAGTTACATTCCCTGAATTGTCAGACTGAAAATATGATACAAACAAGAAAATTAAATTTTTATAATGGTTTTGATAGTGTTGAGAAATAGATCATAGAACCACAGAATCAGGTTGGAAAGGGCCTCTAAGATCATCAAGTCCAACCATTAACCCAGCACTGCCATGTACTAAACCATGTCCCCAGGTGACACATTCACATATTTTTTTTAACATTTCCAGGGATGGTAATTCCACCACTTCCCTGGGATGAAAACGTTCAAATAGTTGTTGAAATACATGCCATTAAATTGGGAAGACAAGTGACTGCAGAAAAGCTTCACTCACTAGCAGATACACAAACTAGACTGTCATAACCAAGAAATCTCTTTCATTTCCCATTAATTTTTAGGTAGAACCAACCCAAAAGTAGCATTAATCAAGAGAACATTTAAATAGAAACTTTTAGCATTTAGAATTTTCTGGGGTTTATGTTTGTAGCCCTGATATTGAGCACACCATGAACCTACATACACTTCAGTCAGGTTTTTTAAGGGATGGTATAGAAAGAGCAAAGAACAGAACACAAAAGTGCAGCAGAGGGGCAACCTTGGAAGAAATCTGTCTTCTTCTGGAGTTTGATGATGCTTTTAAAGAGTAAACAGAGAGAAAATAACCAGTTCTGCAGAGATGCCTGGTGTTTACAACTCCACCACCTTGTAGAGAAGAATTCTCCAAGGACTCCAAAGGCTGTTCCAAACTCCAAGTTTTGGCTCCCAGGGTTCCTTTATTATCCAGTCATTATAGCTGCAGATCTGTGGCTACTCCCATGGATGAGGGCTCCCTCCCTTGTGCAAACAAACCCTGAAATGACAGGGCTCAAGCTCCTCTGTGCTGAGGAAAAGCCACAGCAGCCCCAAGGTGTCATTACAGCCCTGCTTGAGGTCCCTGGCTCTGCAGAATCAAAGATGCACATACCCCAGGCAACCCCACTCCACATCGTGCCTCCCCATGGATCCCTCCTTGAGGGCAACCTAAAACACCAGAAGGACAGAAAATAACTCTGCTTCAGGGCTGGGAACTTGAAGGGCAGAGTCACAGAAGTTGCGACATCCCGCCCGAGGGCCCTCCCAGTAAGGCCAATCTGAACTTGCCTTCAAGAGCTCTAAATCCTTGACCCAACAACAGACAAAGCACAAACAGGCAGATGAAGCAATAGAAATTACTGTGCAATACTTAAAATGCAGAGATTTTTATTCACTAGCTGCCTGAAACTTTTCAAAGTGCAGTAATCGGGCAGTATCAAACCACAGCTGACTCTTCAGAATGGACCTGAGAGGCAAATTCTTCAGCCCAAAGAGTTTACACAAGCCAAGAAGACAAGCTTAGGGAGAGGTGCTTTCTGACATGGGGGAACTATTCTCTCCTGCCTTTAAAAATAAGTCACACAGCATTAAAAGCACACAGGCTCGCCGCTTTCCTGCCTCGGAAACACCAAGCCTCTTTTGCCATCACTTGTTTCAGCACAGCCACAAAATAACAGTAAAACCAAACAAGTTTTTAAACTTCAGTCACTGAAGCTGTCAAAGAATAAATAATAATAATAAAAAAAATCTCATCAGGAGCGGAATATACTTTTTGTTCAGAATGTCAAGCATGAATATTCCTACACAACCAAAATATCACCTTTTAAGACAGCAAAAAGCTCCGTAAAGCAACAGTGTTAAACTAACATAATCAATGCCAAATAAAACAATAAATATCTTGTTTTGTACATTACTGGTCACTTCAGGAAACGATAAATAAGTGTGTTGAACAGTTTGACTATAACCTGAACTTTGGAAGAGGAAAACGGGCTTTAAAATCCAAACCAACTGCTACTGGAAGCCCTTCCAAAAACCTTGAGATTAGGAATACAGCTCTCTGTTTCAACCTCAAAACACTGCTGACTCAGAGAAAAGCAAGTTCTAGATCAGCTATTCAAAATCCTTCTCCAAACGTCAAACACTGACTTTATAAAAGATATTTTGCAGACCAAGATGGAGGCCAGCCTTCAAAAAAAAGAAGAAATCAGGATTCTCTGTGAAGAAAAGGTTTCCCTTTGGTGCCCTTCCCACTGCAGTTCAGTCATTTAGCTGCAATAATAGACCAGTGCTGGCAAGGCTACTGCCTTTATTTATTTATTTATTTCCCCCCCAAGGCTGGGACAGGACAGCGTGTTTTGCCATGAGAAAATCACGGTGCCAGAAACCCGGCCTTGGATTCGGAAGCTCCATGACAACAGGGCCTGTTTTTAAAAGGCATCCAGCTATTGCTGCCAAGAAGGTCCAGCAGTAACCTTCCTTTTGTTCTTTTTCTATAGCCCTAATACTCCATTTACCCTCAGCTCCCCGAAGCTGCCACGGACAAGGCTGCCAAGAAGAGAGTCTGATCAATATTGCAGCTTCCTGACCTCATCTTCCTATGGATTGCCTGTCCTGAATAAAAAACGCAGGAAGCCTGAAAAGGCTCTTGCTTTTACTTGCAAAGCCCAAAACAGCAGCAATTGGGATGAACTCCCCCCCCCCTACCCCATGTTTTCTAGTTTGCAGAGAGCTGGGATGTTGGCACACCTAAAATAGAAGCTGAAGTTGAAAAATTAACATCCAAATTACATTCCTGCGCTGTCCCAAGCACTCATTTCTCAATGCTTCTCTCGAACTGTTCATTTAATTTCTCATTTTCTGCAGCTGTAGTATATAAACATATGATCACCATCCCAAGGCAGCTCTGCTTACTCACTCCCTTGCAAGAACACACAGAGTAGAAGTTTTCTTTGCTAGAGCAGTGCCCTCTAAAAGTAATATTTTTTTTTTAAATCCTTTTGTCTTTATCATGCTGAATTTTAAAGGGCACTTAATTTAAAAAGATTAATTAGCTTCGTTATGAGATCAGCACAAGTGTAGTTCTCTGAATCACCTTCTGTTTGCCACAAAACAGCTTTATCTGAGTAATCTTATTTCAACACTTCGGTTAGAGAGGAGGCAATTTCATTTACGAGGAGGGCTCTGCCATTTACTCAATAAAATAAAACTCAAAATGAAACTTAACACTGGCATCAAACACATCAAATCCAACTGAACAGGTGATCACAAGTTTAACATCAGCACCATTCTGAATACATTAAAATTTTAAAGATTTCCACACTCTGTACCCAGAGCTCAAATAGGTTTAAAACAACCGGGCTGTGTTCTGAAAAATAACAAGATTTAATGGACAGTTTTCTTGTTCTCAGGTCAATAAAGACAGTAACTGCTTATACTTCTAGGCCCAGTTGAACACTAGGGGGAAAAAAAAAAAAAAAAGAAAAAAAAAGAAAAAGCCACTTCTATTACCACTCAAAAATCTTTTAAAAGTGGGTCACTGTAATGAAAACATGTATGTGTCTCCAAAATCCCATCAGCTTTGTCTGTCTGCTCAACCATTGCAATTTTCCAACGCCCTTGACAGCCCCTGCAGCACCAAGACTGTAGTTTCCCAGCCTTTTACACTGCGAGATTTTACAGCTAAAAATCAAACTGTGCAGTTCGTAAGTGCAAGGGAGAAGATTACCTTTACACTCCTAATGCCTCACCCTCGTGTTTATTGGGCTGTTTTTCCCAAGGAAAGGTTCTTCCACGAGGCAACTCCCTTCCTCGGGACAGAAAGCTGCACTTGGGTCAGCTGTAAATTGAATCAGTCAATGAAACTTCCAATAAATTAATTATTCACCGTGCATCTTCATGTCAAATCTTGTGGCAAAATAAAGTTTCCTCGTACAGAGTTTTAAGTGCTTTGAGTACAGAGAGAGATATTTCTTCCTAGGATATGTTCTTGCTATAGGAAGAGGAAGGAAGCCAACTCTGCTTGCAAGTAATGAATATCTGCATTCGTGCTATTACACCTTGACATCTGAGCTACAAATTGTGTATATAATGGTTGTTTCTCTCTCAGAATTTACTCCATCAGATGAAAGTGGACCTCGGCTTGAAATACTATAAAATCAGCAGGAAAGAAGCTCCATGCACTGGCTAATCTTAAAAAAAAAAATTTATAGCAGCCTATACCTGCGCTTTTCTGAACCCCCACAAATGAGCTGGTCAGCTCTCCACTTAATGAATGCTTCAGTCCAAATTAGATTTGGTTATTAAATTATTCCCCGAAATCTGGCAATAAAAAATGATCACTCAGGTAGCAAATAAGGTTGGTATTGCCTGCACACACAGGGTTGATGTGTGGGCAGGGGAAGGAGGAGGCAAGAACTGCTGCACGACACCAACTCAAGTTCTCTCAGGTTTTGGTTCACAATTTTGTTATTTTTACCAGTTAACCCAGAATGTAATTCCAACTACCTTTAGAAACTGTGACTTCTCAGGTCAGTAAAAACTCTGCTTCCCTATTTTTCAGATTGTATCACTGAAATCTCATGAGGAAACCAGCCAGATTCTTGCAGATGGTTTATTTAGCTGGAAAGAAAAAGCAGCCTCCCCAACATGCCTACAAACCAGACATCCAACCAAGGGTTTACCGTAAATTATTTACATTTGTGACTCCATAAACACAGATTCCAAAGCAACGACAGCACGCTGGTACGAACTTCAGGTGCAGAAGAACCAGGCAACGCAGCAGCCAGATGTGAAGGGGCAGATGTTGTCCAGCTGGCTGCTGTGAGCTTTGGAGCTCCTGGTGTCAGGTTTTGTGGTCTACAGGGCAGCTGCACAGCTCTTCTACAGGGTCACTTCTTTAAACCAGCATCCAGCACTCATCTAAGTCATTTTGCAAGTAAGGAAGGTGGCACTAGACTTTGACAGCTATATGTGACTGTGATGCTTAAATAACTTTACAGTGCTTCACTTCTGCACCGTTAGGAGAATCAGTACTCCCAGCAGAATTACAAGTCCTCTGTGGTAACTTAAGGTCTGAAGGACAGCTAGGTAGAAACTTGTGACAGAAAAATAAATAAATAAATGAAAGAGAAGCAGCATAAGTACCTAATAATATTTCAAAATCTACCAGAAAAATATTGGTAATACAGGATGACAGACCTGGAGCCAGGTCCTGACAGCCAGAAGACGTCATCCAGGGACAGCACTCTCAATACCTGCTTTCCCTGGTTAACAACAAGCTTCAAATTCTTCTGTTTTCAAGAAGGGAAGTAAAGAATCAATATGTGTTTTTGCAAATGCTTCCAAAAAGGCTTGACCAAAGATACTGCCACACACTTCACGGTGAGGGAAAGACAGTCATCAGGAACTAAGAGATCAGATGACATTTCTCAGTGACTGTCACCAGACTCTAAGACATGGAGAGCACCAGGGTTAAGTTACTCGGTGCATACCAGAACCTGTCCAGGCCGTGAATGCTCAGTTTAGACAAGTAAGCAGCCATGCAAACAGAGATCCCACGGCTTTGTGGAACTGCCAGGATTACACGGGACATGCCCTGCTTACACAACGCACCTGCACGTTCCTCAAGCTGCTCATCTGCTGCCTCCAGTTCTGGATTTCGTCAAAACAAGACAAGACAGCAGCAATTATGGTTGCACAAAAAAAAACAAACTGTATCAGAGATGACACACTGGGGGTTAAGCAAAGCAGAGATACTCCAGCCTCTCACAGACAAGGAATCTGAACTGGCCCGTGCACCTCTGGCAGATGCTACCGGAGACAAGTTCAGTACTGCCATCCATTCCCTCTACCAAGAGAGATCTTCATCAGCCTTTAAGCCCCTAGTTTTTCCTCCTCTTCAATGGTGGGGCCACCAAACTAAAAACTTGGCAAGATCTGTTCATGCTTTTAAGATTCACTGAATGGACCTCAAGTAAATTAACACAGCTGTGTTTTATACAGCTACAAAACAATCTGGAAAACCTTCCTTCTGCTAAATCACATGGATGGAAATAAGGACACTTCCCTAAGTTGCCCAATTTGGTCCTTAAACCAAGAAGATAAATACAAAAGCCCTGAGCAGCGTGGCAAACCAAGACTAGAATTGCTGATAGAAAATCAGGGGCTCAGAGTTCAAACTGAAGTTTTTCCTTATATTCGCCTTCCCCACCTTTCCCTTCAGCCTGGCAAAACTCAATGAATTCAGCAAACCCTCTGCTGATTATCCGTGCTAGAGCTAGACTTTTTAGCCAAATGACATTTAAACAAATATATATGTGGGTTCCAGAAAAAGGAAGGGAAGATCACCCCAGTTGTCTAGACCTGTGCCAGCCCTCGGAGCACTGATGGAACACTGGGGACTTCCATGGGGAGAAGACCATGGAACCTCATGGGAGACAATCAAAGGAAAATCCAAATACTCCAGTGCTGAATGTAGCAGAGATCCCTCACCCTAAAACCCACAAGTGCTCTTTCCCTGCCCCATTTCCTGAATGAAGGTCGTATTTCGTGGCATAGAAAGAGAAATAGGAGGAAACTTTCTAATCTTTCCTAATGTGCACTCATATTTATCAGGAAAGATGTAAATCTGATATTGTGAATATTTTAATCAAGCAAAAAAGGTTTCTGTCAGAAGATGAAGTTTTGTAATAAAATGACTATTTATGCTCCTTTTATTGAGCCTCCAGTTTCAGTAGTTTTATTTCCAGAATTTTACAGAGCGATAACAATTATCTTCTCATTAAAACTGCACAAAACCCACCAGAACATCTGACATAAACAAAAACCAAGACAGGAATTAAAATAAAACTAAGATTACAGACAGTTAAAGGAACATTGACAAAGCACACTTTAAAGTCTCATATTGTTAGATAAAGCTTTTCCTTCCTAGGAAAATTGCATGGAGGTGGAATGATAGAGGATTTCAGCAGCAGTTTTGGCTGTCCTTTAGATCCTCTCTCAGACACACACATGATGTCCTTTCCTTGCTCTGGTACTGCTGCTCATCAAAGCCCAGTGAACCAGTTCAGGAAGTTAATCCGGTATTTAGAGAACGACTGAGCATCAGTACTAAAAAGCTTTAAAAACCTAATTGATCAATAAACTAGTTTCCTGTGGTTTAGTCCTCTGAAAGAGCTCCTGGCACACAGGGAGGAGGCAGCGAGAGGGGGATTCCCCCTCTGGCAGCAGTTACCTGTTCGACTGATTTAACTGGGATATCAAATCACCCACGTGGACTCGTGTCCATCCAGTTAGAGATGACTAAAGGCATCACCCCACAGCTCAGCTGACACGAGACATTGGTGAAGCCAACATAGCTCACAGGAGCTGGAATCACATGCCTGTGCCCTTGATATGAACACAGTAAACGTCTCAATTATTTGTTAAACAGATTGAACACGTTCAAGCTTTGGTCTTTTTCTCAGCAGTCCCTCACCCTCTGCCAATGCTCCAGCAGCTCGTGTGCCTCCAGTCCTCCCTCCTCAAACTCTCTTATGGGGAAAAGCCATCCCTGTCTTGGAGGTAAACTGGCTGTGCACTCCAGCACAACTGATCCTAAAACATTTTTGAGACGCTTTAGTATGCTTTTAGCTGTTTGGAACAGAAATAAAAATCACAGAATTGCAGAATGGTTTGGGTTTGGAAGAGACATTTAAAGTCCACCTGGTCCAGCTCCTTAGGAATGAGAGCAGGCACATCTTCAACTAGAGCAGGTTGCTCCATCAAATAGATATTTTAGTGTGAAAACAAAGTGCTTAAAGGAAGAAATAAGTTGGGAAACAAAGTAAACTAAGAATCCACTGTGACCCGGCGTTACACAAGCGATTGCAGCAACATTTGTCTTATCTGTCCCACACGTGTTCTGCAGGTGATTCTCTATGCAACAGGTCCAAGCTTCCATTCCCTCGGGGACATTTCCCCTTGTCCACAGCCCCCACGGCGAAGGTGATATTTGGTATGACAGCGATGTACAAAGTAAAAAAAAAAAAATCATCTCCCCAGAAAAGGACTAAAAAGGCTGAACAAGAGTTCATATATGCATGATATTCATACATGCCACGACAGACTTAACCTGTCACTCACATACCTGACAAACAAGATAAAGGCAGAGCAGAATCATCTTGAGATGGAATTTTCTCTCGGTGCTTCCTCCCCCACTCTTTTCCTCCCTCCACCAAATATCACTTTTCCCCCCACTGTATATACATGGTTTTTATTTTTCTATTTAAATTGCTGGCAAAACTCAGGTCCTGCATAAGCAAGTCCTACAAGAAAATGCTAATTTATGCCGAAACAAGAGACTTAGATACTATCAAACACCTTCCCAGCAATAAAGCCATCCCTGCAAATGCGGCCCGACACGCAGATCATCTATGCTGCCACACCACCCCCTGCACCTGACCAGACTCACCCAAACTGAGACTCATAAAGCCTAAGCAGTTCTGTTCTTCATCAGGATTTGCATGTGGCCACCAGCAGGGTACACACTCCAAGAGGTTTAGGAAATGCCATCTTTCAGAATTAAAACCATGCTCTGTTCTGGTGCTGTAGAATCAAGCCCAGCAGTCCAACAGCCCACTTTAACCTGGGGAGGCCTTAAAAAGTTGCAGAAATCTGACCCATATAAACCTTTCTGGACTGATAAGTAACACAGAAGCAGAGGCATCAAAATTAAGTTTTTACAAAACCTCACTTTGGATTCAAGGATTTCTTTGAGTCCCTGCACCCATCAGTCTCAGATGCTCTGGTACAACTGCCCAACAACAGGTACAGGAAAAGGTCAGTCTCAACCTCCTTGGTTCCCTGATGGATTCTGCCAGGCAGGGAACACCAATTAGGGGCCAAAAACAGGCCTAAAACAAGCAGCAGAGTTAATTTCAGGCAGAACAGGGAGAAAAGTATACTCCAACTACAGAGGTAGCGTTTAGAGGGCTTCAAAGTATTTCTTTTGAGGGTTGAAGCTATTTAAACCTGGAGTTGTTTTATCCTACTGCAGGTTAATTCAGTAATTCATTGGCAAATCACTCAGCACTGTTTTGAACAGTGGAATCTTCTCCATACTAGGCAAAAGTCATGGGCCTCTTCCTTGTGCTATATAAGCAAACTCCATCCATACAGCTTCATACTTTTTCAGTAAAGTCTCCACACAAAAACTGTTTCTGTCAAGAAACTGCTCTGCTTTCTCCTTGTTGTTGTTTGTCACTGTACATCATCATGGAAGAGTTTGGGTTGGAAAGGGACTTGAAAGACCATCTCGTTCCAAACCCTGGGCTATGGGCAGGGACACCTTCCACTAGACATAGAGGTGGAAACCTCAGAGCTAGAACCCCCTCAGGGCTTACAGGAACATTTTGGTCAGCTCCTGGCAACAGTTCTCTGCGAAGGCACCACAGAAATTGCCATTTCCCATTTAGCCATCACATCAGTCTGTCTAAAAAAGCATCTTGCTTTGGTAGCTACCAGTATTATAAATAACACTTTACTTCCTGCAAAATAAAGGATAAGCTCAAGGGAAAGCTTCGCAGTCCAGGAGGGTCATTTATTTCCATCGCCACGGGGAAAACTGTGAGAATGTCAAGATGGAGCAAGTGCCCCCCTGAAGTTGCCAGCAGCGACGCTGAAAACCTTTAGGGAAGTGGTGTGATTAAGGGTATTTTAACTTTTTAAAAACACAAGTAGCAGCGTGCTTCCTGATCCTAATGTTCCCAGGACAGGATGAGATGTAGAAGGAACAAGGCTGCTCCTGCACAGCACACAGGTGTTCCCAGAGAGACCCTGCTCAGCAATGCCAGTCTGGGGGGAGGCAGAGAAGGGAATTAGAGCTAATTGAAAACATTTTGCATAATTGGAGCTGATAAGAGACCTACACCCATCACTCCAGGAAACTATTTGCATCCTTATAACCAATTACAGCACATACAAAATTCAGAAGTTGAGCAAACAAACGAAAACACAAATACTGGTGGCAAAAAAACAAACAAACAGGTGAATAAACGGGCCATCACCATTACAAAAACAACAACAGTGGTATTTTTAAAGCTCTTTCCAGACACAGGAGAGCATATTCATTGGGGATAGTGGGGGCGGGGAAGGAGGGAAATGACAAAAGGCAGATTAACAGAACTGTGTCTTGGGAAAGACTCCAATTAATATTAAGAGCAACCAGAAAGACAAAACAAATGATGCAGAACCAACAACAGGTTCCCCATATGGAGTACAGTGAATGCAAGGTACAAAGACAAACCTACTTCAAATGTGCTATCAGTGGCTTAATTTCCCTCCAGGGAGCCACCACTACTCAAATTCATTTTTCCTTTTTTATTTTACTAGCTAATAAGAGCAAATAGCAAGAAAATAATAAGCAAGCAATTATCAGATGAAGAAAAATATGGTTTTCAGGTATCTCAGAGAAATGACACAAGGCTCGGGGAGTGGCTCTGTGTAAGATTTTACCAGGGCACCAGTCAGGCCAAAGTCAGGAGCAGAACAGATTGTTAATTCTCATAAATGTTTATAGCAGCATCTTCCTAAATGTTTTGCAAAATTTAAAAAAAAAAATATTTCTCTTTTAAATTATATAAGTCCAGCTAATAAACACCAGCAAATGAACACTAAGGTAGCTGCTTCTCCACTCAAGGCAGTAATTCTTCTGCTTTAATTCTTACATTATTACAGCAACAGATGTTGTAGGATCCTCACCACAACATTACAAAGCCCAGCCAAGGTTATATTCCTCCTTGCTCACACAGTGCACAGCCACCCAGCTGAGCCCTACCCTGCTATATTAATTAAAAAACATGGATTGAAGCATGCCCGGAGACACTGCAGTAAATCCAAGATAATCAGAACTACTCCAGCGCAGGTCCCCACAAGTTTGGAGTTGTTTTCTTCTAAACACACTTTCAGGGCGCATCCCATGCCCTCCTTTCCTTTCAATCCTGCGCTTGAAGGGCTCGTTCAAAGCCAAGTTAAGTAAAAGCAGCATTCCTCAGACTACCAAACGAAGTCCTTCCTTCAAGGGGAGAGAAGATGGTCTTTCAAAGGGATTGATTTGAAAGTCTATGCCCACTTCAACTCCTCAACAGATCTGCTGTGTTCCAGGGGTAATTTTAGTTTAAGATTAAAATGCAGCAGAGACCAGGACTGCACTTGTTTGTTTGTCTGTCTTCCAAGCTAATCGCTTTCATTTCACACAGCACAAGCCCCTAGCCAGAAACCACTGGGGTATCTCCTCTTGGAGCATCCTTGCCAGACTGGAACGGGAATGAATCCTTTTGAAAAGGATTTTTACACCCCAAATAGGAAGAAAGATTGAGAGGCATGTGATTCCCACCCCCACCCCACCCCCTCCATTTCCCTCAGGCTCAATGCACAGCACTGCTGGCACTTGGTAAATAAAAAGGCAAAAGGAACCATTCAGTAATTTCTATTGCTTCCCGAACAAAACCTGGTGGGAAGGGAATACACAAACTGCAGAAGTAACTGCCAACAGAAAGGTTTTGCATTCAAACACAAACTCCAAGTATGCTGAGGGTAAAAAACTCAATGGCCCCACTTCCTAAGTCACCTCTTATTTATATTAGAACACGTTACAGAGCCACCACATTTAATTCTATTTTACCCCTTTTCGTGGTAGTGGCAAAAAGCCTGAATTTAAGTCCCAGTTGTAGAATCAGCCGTGCAAATGGACAGAATAGTATTTTCAATAAACCTGAATAAATAATCTATGGATATCTTCCCAAAGAAACCTGTGTGCTGTACACAGCAAGTTAACAAGATACTGCCCACTTTGAAGCTGTGGTTGACTTGAAACCTTCTTCTTTGCAAAAGCTATCAAATTAAAGGCTGATCCTTATTTAAAGTACAGGTGATACAACTAGAACAGAGAGAAAACACTCCCAACAGGAGCAGCAGCATCAAGCAGGGAGGAGCTTGGAGCTTTGTCCACGAAGCGTTTGAAAGCTTTTGCTGCGCTCCAGGAAATCTGGACTCAACAGTGCACAAACCACCCCTCGTAAGAGCAAACTCCAAAATGGTTAAACTGCTCCCCTAACCACGCTTTTAGCTTTGTGGCTGTGTCCTCACAGAAGAATTCTATTGCAACAGATGACCGCAGCATCCAGAAGCACTGCTCATGTAGCCGGCGTGCTGCTAATCAACAGCCGGAGCAGATGGAATGCAAATCTCCCAGCGAGGGGGGACCAGGAGGCTGTCACCATCCTGCTCCGAGAAAGTAAATGAGCTATTATCAATTAGGAGTTAAATTCAGACAGAATTTTGGTGCAAGGCAACACTTCAAGGCGTTTACGGGGAAATCCATTTGCACTGTCTAAAAAAATCCACCGTGAACCGCAAGGTTATTCTGTGCTGTTTCATTCATGCAGCGGCAGACATGGTTGTTGCCCTGATTTTATGTCCTGCAAGGACTCTTAATTTAAGCTTTAGGTAAATTAAACTACTAACTACAAGTAGGGTGAGGGTGGCCTTAAAGGCAACATTATTTTTTTTCCTCACCGGAAGTTTTTTATTTTTGGTAAATATTTCAGAGGCTGAAATCAGCTCCTCTTCAACAACAGAAGACAGGGGAGTGGAAAAAGCATCACCTAAAAGTCACGAAGAAATGAAGTTTTGTTGCAGCCATACTGGTCTATACCAGCAAGCCACAAAGAACCGACCTCAACAGATTTGGGGGTTAAGCATATGGGGTTTGGGGATTGGCCCTTCAGCATATTCAACACAAGAAGCACTGAAGCTGCCCCAGTTCATTCACCCAATTGATCCACCAACTGTTCTGAAAGATGAATAAATATGTAAGTGGCTACTCTGCTCTAATTAGTGACACTCAGTGAATCTAACCAGAGAGCCCAGACCTCCAGCCCTTGCATTTAGCTCCCAGTGCCTCTCCCTTGGGAACTGAATAGCAATCAGGTATGTAATGCAGGGATGGTTGCTTTTTTTTCCTTCACATTTTAGGGTGGAAAATAAGGGGGGCAGGGCTCAGAGATAGGATGGATAAAATAATTAAATGCTGAAACCCAGGCAAAAGGTCTAAACATACCTAAAGAACTGTTTTGAGGGGGGAAAAAATTAGAGAAGAGGGAGAAGGAATAAATGAAAAATAAAACTGAGTGCAATTGCAGAAAACATGAAGCAGATGATGCATTTCCTATGTGATAGCTTAAACAAATCCCAAGGCACACCTCCTCAGTCCATCAAACACCACATTTACATAAAATCATTAATTCGTTACAGTAGTGAAAGAAAAGAGGCATGGGTTAGGACGGACAGGATGGAATGAATGGAGTGGGAATTTAAGCCATAGGCATAAGAAAACAGTCAATACCTGTGCTCACTGAGCTTCAGGGAGGAGAGAGACACAACTAACCTAAAAGGAATTTCTCAAACTGAAAAAACTTCATGTTTGCCAACACTAAACCACTCTGGCTTTGAATATACAAACAAACGTACACATGATAGTAATACCACTCGTGTGCCTGCCCTCTGTGGCAATAAAGAAGGAAGCTGCTGATGCTGCACTTGGTCCTGCCACCAGCAAGAGTTATTTGCTTCTGGTTTGGTCTCCATCACCCTCAATTAGAAACACAGCCTCTGTTCCTGCTAAATGTGTCCGAGGTCTCAGCCACATCTTTTAACTCATTGGAGTCAACTCAGCTTTCCATGAAGCTTCTTGCCCTTCTGAAATAATGGTACCTTTTAACCAATCCGAAAGATTAAAGCCCCCTCCCCATTGCAAACTCACATTGAACATATGAATTAATTTTCAGGTTTCTTGGCTGTTTTATCGCTCAATTCACACACAGAGCCCGAAACTGCAGTTCTGTAGCTATCAATCTGCCTCCAGAGACAGTGATAGCACGGCAATCCCCCCACACAACACAAGTGGTCTTACAGACGGCGGCACTATTTTTAAAGCAGAACATGGATGTATTTTCCTCCCCTTTGCCAAACAAGTATATGAAATATGCCACATGGCAGGTAGCATGCAGATGACAAAACAGTCAGAATTCAGCAGAAATACAAGATGGGGCTGCCAGAAGGATTCCAACAACTCTTTGTAAAAAAACCCCAAACCATACTGATACGTGCTCCACCAAAAGCTTTGGTGCATCTTTGCATAACAGCCATAAAGCAAAGACACTGATGAGACCTGCAGGCTTTGCATGGCACAAGAGAGCACATCAACACGAGATATCAAACAGTACACAATGAAACGTAAATTAAAGGGAACTGTAATCATTTCTTGGGGGCAAAAAAATAGGTTTCCCTTTCTTAGGGATGTCACACCCACCCCGGAATCTGTTGGCAGAGCTGGAGCAGCCACAGTGCGCCAGCCACGGATCACACGGCTCAACTGACACTATCAGTTACACAGGATTGTTTGCAGGGACAGGAGAACACCCA